>NC_039505.1:1200755-1318229 GCF_003590095.1 Trichoplusia ni
CCAAATATATTCCCTTACCGAATTTTATAAAAAATAAAAAAGCTTGCTTGAATATTAAGAACAACGACAAGTTTTGCTTTCTATGGTGTGTTGTGGCTGCTTTGTATCCCGCAACCAAGCATGTCGATAGGGTTTCATCATATCCTCGTTTTGAGGATGTTTTAAATGTTAATGATTTGTCATTTCCCATCACGTTCACGGACATTACCAATTTTGAAAAAAATAATCGCCATATAAATATTTATGTATATGGATTGAAAAATAATAAGACTGTTGTAGGACCCTTATATAAATCTATAAATGAAAAATCTAGGAGCATCCACTTATTGTATTTAGAAAACGATAAAAATTCCCATTACTGTCTTATTAAGAATTTACCTCGATTAGTTCGAACTCAAATTTCTAAACATCATGGTAAATTATATTATTGCGAATCTTGTTTATTGTTTTTTCCTACGCATAATCAACTTGAAACACATCTGTGTGGAGGGGTTGTCACAATTTTGCCCGACAAGGGATCAG
This sequence comes from Trichoplusia ni, assembly GCF_003590095.1. Taxonomy (NCBI): domain Eukaryota; kingdom Metazoa; phylum Arthropoda; class Insecta; order Lepidoptera; family Noctuidae; genus Trichoplusia; species Trichoplusia ni. Next base: position 1,201,278 of record NC_039505.1, read on the forward strand.
TACTAATGTTTAAAAATTTTCAAAGAAAACAAGACATTCCGTTCGTTATTTATGCCGATTTCGAAACACTGCTAGTACCGATTTCCAGCAATGAATTTGACACTGCTAATACAACTTATACCCAGCGACACACCCCTGCCGCTTTTGGTTATAACATTGTATCTTCCTTTAATGATTACAATAATAAACGATATAGAAGTTATCGCGGTGAGGATTGTGTTGCAAAATTTATAGAGTTTCTTACTCAGGATGTAATTGAAATATATAAAATACTAACTAAAATCAAGCCTATGATATTTACTGATAAAAATGCTGAGGATTTCAGGAATTCATTTAAGTGCCATATATGTGAAAACTTGCTGTTATCTGACAGAGTTAGAGATCACTGTCACATAACAGGCAAGTACCGTGGTGCAGCTCATCGACATTGCAACCTACAACATAAAGTACCTAAATTCATACCGATATTTTTTCATAACTTATCAGGGTATGACTGTCATTTGTTTGTAAAAAAATTAGGTGAAATACCCGGTCAAATAAAAATTATACCCAAGACCAAAGAAAAATATATATCATTTTCAAAGTTTATTCCTGTCGCAGATAACGAATATGTACAATTAAGATTTCTCGATTCTTTTAATTTTTTAGGAACTAGTTTAGACAGACTTGCTAAAACAATGCAGACAGAAGATTTTATTAATCTACGAACTCATTTCCCTGATAATAATCACTTTAGTTTGCTAACACGAAAAGGTATTTATCCATACGAATATATGACAAATTGGAAATGTTACGAACAAAGAACGCTCCCGCTAAAGTGTTACTTTTACAATTCTTTGACGAACGATGACATCAGTGATGATGATTATTATCATGCTAAAACCGTCTGGAATTGTTTTAATATAAATAATTTAGGAGAATACACTGATTTGTACTTAAAAACAGATGTACTTTTACTAACAGATATATTTCAAAATTTTAGAAAAACTTGTAAACAATATTATAAACTCGACCCAGCGTTTTATATAACAACTCCTAGTTTATCTTTCGATGCGATGTTACTTAAAACAGGTATCCAATTAGAATTGTTGACCGACTCGGCAATTGTTAAAATGATTCAGGATGGTATTAGGGGAGGTTTGTGTATGTGCTCGCGTCGGTACGCAAGAGCCAATCATAAATATATGCCTGAATATAATGCTCTAAAGCCAGATTGTTTCATAGCCTATCTAGACTGTAATAATTTATATGGATATAGTATGTGTCAGTATTTGCCTTATTCTAGTTTTAGATTTCTTAATGATACCGAATTAATTCATTTAAACGTTCAAAATATTGAAGATAATGCCGATTGGGGCTATATTTTAGAAGTTGATCTTTTATATCCTTATCATTTACACAATTACCATAATGACTTGCCTTTTTGTCCCGAAAAATGCATTCCTCCAGGTGGTAAAACAAAAAAACTTATCGCAAATTTATACAATAAATACAATTATGTTATACACTATGTTCATTTAAAAAAGTGTCTAGAGCATGGCTTAGTATTACGTAAGATTCACAGAGCTATTACTTTTAAACAAAGTCCTTATTTAAAACAGTATATAGAATTAAACACACAACTCCGACAGAAGGCAAAAAGTACATTCGAACAAGACTTTTTTAAATTATTAAACAACAGTGTCTTTGGTAAAACGTTAGAAAATACTGAAAAGAGAGTCATCGTACATTTAGTTAATCAATGGAGTGATAAAAGAAATAAAACCAACAAATCAATATCCGCTGAGAGGCTTATAGCTAATCCTTATTTTCATAGTTCCACAATACTGGCTGAAAATTTAGTTGCTATACAAATGAAACCAGATCAAATTATCTTAGATAAACCTATTTACATAGGTTTCACAGTCTTAGACCTTTCCAAGTCGCATATGTATAATTTTCATTACAATGTTATTAAACCTTTTTATCATGATCGAGTACACCTATGTTATACAGATACCGATTCTTTTGTGTATGAAATATACACCAACGATTTTTATTGTGATTTGAAGCATCATTTTTTGCAATTCTTCGATAGCAGTAACTATGATGATGAGAACGAATTTGCAATACCGCTAATCAATAAAAAAATCCCAGGTATTTTTAAAGATGAAATGGGAGGTAAATATATCTCTGATTTCGTTGGGTTGAGGTCAAAGCTCTATTCCTTAAAAACTTCAAATACAGTTATCAAAAAAGCAAAGGGAATTAAATCATATGTACTGCGGGACTTAGATATTACAGACTATCAAAACATTTTATTGGATGGTGGAGTTATTCGCAGAAAAAATATTATGTTTAAATCATTGAGACATGAAATCTTTACTCAAAGTGTTAATAAAATTGTGCTATCTAGTAACGATGATAAACGAATCATTTTGAAAGATAAAATAGCAACGAAAGCCTGGGGTCACTCTTGTATGTTAGGTAAACAATAGTGAAAATTAAATACTATGATTATATAATTGTTAATTTCTAAAAGTAATGATAAAATTACGAATAATCTTATGTAACATTTTTTTAGTTAAGTAAATAATTGTATTAGTGTTAATTAGCATTATAGGTATTATTTAGCTTTAGTTTTTAGAAGTAAATAAAGTTTGTATGTAATAAATGTGTTCATATTATCTCAATTTACTTGTTTTATTTGTTAGCACATAAAAACCTTTATTCTTTTTAAAAATGTGAATGCAGATTTGGTATGAAGATGAAAAAATTGAAATAAGAAAGTTTTAGGAATTCGAACCCAAAACCTTCCACGTAGAAGTCCGATAAAATTTCATCACATTACTATTTTAGTAAAATAATCAAGCATAATATTATAACAAGTTAATACACATAGTTCTAATGTAATAGGATACTGCACACCGTCACATAACAAAATGCATGGTTTACATATTTAGATGTCGCAATCCCACCTATATTGTATTGCGTGATGATATTTAATTATCAATAAACTAATTTCTTCACGTGGGTCTGCTAGTTACCAATAATTTTGTTATTTGTTAGACATTATCCACTCTAGATACTCGTACTGCGTGACACACCTTATTCTAAGCATGTCTTCGGTAAGTAAATGATGTTAATTAATTAAAATATGTTTGTTTATTATTATATTAAATTTTGTGGTTAGACTTATAGCGCAGTGAGTTAAGTGATCACTGCGCCGCTTTGTACTCCGTCGAGTGTTGTGGCATTTGATCCACATAGAAATAGAATTTTAATGGTCTCAAATTATTATTTATCTGAGTCTGAGTGTTATTTGTATTCATTAATTGATTATTTATAACTGGTTGTGGTATTTACATCAGGCGCAGTTGTTTTAAGTAACCTAATTTAATCTTTGTTTCAGATAGCAGGATCTGACATTGCGTTTAGTCAATACGCTCAGGATCCTTATGAAGAGTTTAATGAGATACTCCGATGCGAACGCGAGGCTAGCAATCAGGTTCCGAAGGAAAAGAAGTCTATGCCTCGTCGCAGGGAAAAATCTAAGAAACATAATTCGACTCCAATCTTTTGTCATGAGCAAGCATCATCGGCGAGGCAGTAAATTAATAAAAATTATAGTGATCGACCTGTGTAACAATTCTCCAGACAGCGATAGTGACAGTAATAGTGATAATGTTATCCTACAAGCACAATACGTGGTCAAAGACGCGGTTGACTTTATTATGGACGAAACGGAGTCCATTAGTGAAAAAAATATCGAAATCGTTAATCGATAGTGATTTTTAATAGCTTTGTGCTTATCGTAATAGTTAAATTAGGACACATTAGTTTAAGTTATTTTTTAATCTCTAATGTTTTTATACTTTAATATTGCATGTCTTTGTATTTTAATGTTATTTGTATACTACTATTCTACTCAAAAAAATAAAAGCATGTTTTCTGCATAAAAATGGTTTATTATTTAACATCCTTATTACATACATACATATCTAACTTACAAACTTTAACAATTACCACTTTATAAACTTTTTTATACATAATACATTTTTAAGAGCACAATGTTTTAAATGATGATTACAATTTAAATTAGTTTTGCTATCACAGTACTTTTTAGCTAACTCAGAAAGTTTGGGACAATTTCCTTCGTGAAGCTCTAATACATTACAGTTCATACATATGTCCTTTATCCACTTTACTTTTTCTAAACCTTTTACATAGATATTCATGTTTTCTAAGTATGGTACGATCATGCGTTGGAATTCTCTATAATCAATATAGCCTTCGCTCCAACGTAGACCCATATTTTTTTCCAACCACTCGACTTGTCTCTTTTCATCTCTTGTTAAGTATGTGAACTGGTACGGTGGTTTAATTAAAAACGTTTTGTGTATATTCACGTGTGGCAAAAGCTAACTCCTTTATTATAAAGTTATTGTAGAGATCCTTAATCCTTGTACATCTAATATCATACTATTAGGATTCATGATATTTTCCTTACAATATTACTCAAAGGTTTATACTCAATTATACAATCGTTTAATATAAGACAGTATGCACAGGTTTGATCGGGTATGTCCATTCACTCTCGATTTCAACTCTCACATCCACCACAGGACGGTTTTAAGGTTTTCTGATTGTCTGGAACAATCAACTACAAATAGCGGGGCTAGGTCCTTAAATTGTTTCTCACTTAGTAAGGGTTCCGAGCGCCTGCCGTAATACGACTGTTGAAATCGTGTGTATTGCTCGTATATTAGTGCAATTTTGTTATTTGTAAAACTAGCGTTTAAATTTTCATATGGAAAGTATGTTGAATTGAGATACACTTTAACGTCACGAATATAACAGTGATCAACCTGGGACATGTCCGCACTTGCATTGTTTTTTCTATTTGTTTGTAAACCAATAATTATATATCTTGGTTTCTCTATTTGCGATGAAGTTTTAATAGACCAGGTGTGTTTTGTAGTTTTAGGTAAAGCTGGATATTCGTACAGATCCCAATTTCTGAAAATCATTTGGAGCGGACGATCTCTTTCTAACAGTTTTAATAAATTTATCTTTTCTTTATCTGATACTTTAACGTGTGGTACTCGCCATATAATTTTATTGATTTGGACGTCATCTATAATTTCCCCGGTGTTGAGTTTCACAGCATTTAGGTTAGTGTTACTACGCAACAATATTAGTTCGTGCTTACTGTTTATCACCACTTTCTTAAAATCTTCAGCAAAACCCATGATATTACAAAGAGGTATGGATGCGGAGAAGTTACCTCCGTTAATATTTTTTGTACCTTCTATATTCCAGCCCCAAGCATTAGATATCTTTGATTCATTTTCATTCATCGAAATTAATGACTTCATGGTGGTAGTAACGCCAACATTTTTTATTTTATCAATCTCTACTCCATTCAGTTCGTACCTTATATCTTGAAATAAGTAAAGGAGAGCATTATTCGTAAATTGAACACTAGACGCCTTGTCTTTTGAGTCCTTTTTGCTAACAATCACAGTTCCTTCCAAATACAGAGTGCTAGCAGATGGTAGTACATATAGGTCCTGTTGGTTGATGGGTATGCGAATTTCATAGTTTCTATTAAAACTTGTTACGTAGGGTTTGTAGGAGTGAAATTCAATTCCTTCAACAGTATTGTCGTAAGTCGGAGCGGATAGTACGTCTAAAATATTCATTTTAACAACCGATAGCTTTCAGGAATGCCTTATTATTATCGGTCAATTTTTTTTTTTATTAGAGCGAGCTCTTATTTTCTTGGTTGCTAAATTGGCACTGATATTTTTGACCTGGGGATGCTCATATTTATTGTAGTCAATCATTTTTTCGTCTAAGATGTAAATATAGCTGTACTTCTTCACCACGTAAATTTAATAAACGATTGTTAATATCTAACAGTCTGATATGTATACAGCTTATGTTGTTTTGATTGATTGGAAAGTATATTGCGTTCTTCGGGATTTCTATGATCCTATATCCAGGCGGCACATTGAGTGCAAATTCATGAATAATGTGACTCGGTTCTCCGTTTATGTAGGATCCACTTATGATATCACATTCGATCCGGACCACGGTCGTAGGTAAAATGTTGACAGGAAACTGTGACATATGCCATTTATTCCCTTTTAATATCTGCTTATCAAACCCTAGCAAACGTCTAAAGGTGTTTTCTTTTTCAAAGTCGATGTCTTTCGTACAGTGTATAGTAGTTTTTAAAGTATTGTTATTGCAGTGTAGTTTAATTGATGCGCCTTTTATCTCAGATTTTAAATAATCACTAATATCTTGCAATTCATAGGTTCCCTCCGGTATTTCAATGATTTCGGATCCACAGTAAAACTTGTTATTCGTTTCATCAATGTTTGGAATAGAATTAAATGTTGAGAAATGCAATAATGCACACTCATACTGTCCATTTAGTTGTAACGTATTAGGATAGTACGTGGACAAGGTAGATGAGTTTCCGGTTATCGATAAAGTGAGTGACATCATGCAAATGATTGAAATGAAAGAAATAAATTGATTTTATACATATTTATTCCAAAATTTCCATAGATATTCTAAACATAAGTGACCACAATTCACCGTATTAAACTTTTGATATCTTGTGTAGTTGTAGTAAACAGTACAATTCTTAAAATATCGCATTAATTCTAATGGAGGTTTCAAGTCCCCATAACTATCAAAGTATTCACAATAGTTAGCTATTTTAACATAAGCTACCCAATGCGTTCCTTCATTTATAGAGTCATCTAAGTTAACAATACCACATTCAATCTGTTTTGGCTTTCTTGGCAATCGATCCTTCATGTATACTCCTCGAAAGTGTGGGATGTCTCGTGCATGTTCTTGGATGTCTATATTAGACAGTGGCCGATTAGGTAGCTTCTTTATTAGTTTTTTGGATGATCAATGAATAATCCTTGCCCATTTTTATGCGGTTTAATGTATAAACCTTTACCTAATGCTAAAAGCCTCCATAGTCTTATTATGACGTTCTGTTTCTCGCAAATTTTGTTGGGCTGATTTGTAATCATTAACGGTTTTTGCAATACCCGCTGCACCACCAGCTAAGTACCCAAAGCTGATAAGCCAGCAAAAATTGGAATTAAAGGCAAAATACCTCCAGTCTTTGGTATGGGTATGATTCGTGGTACCTGAATTTTCTGCATTTTTGGAAATATCTTTTTTGCTGCTAAGTAAGCAGCATTAATTAAAGCTTTGCTATCTTTGTGTTTAAATTTCTTAATTTTTGATTTTATTTTTGATACAAAATTATGAAACGTTTTAACACCTGCACCGGACTTTAGTTTCGCTTTCATAATTTTGCTTACCAGCCATGAACTAAGTTTTTCACCTTTCCCAGCATCCTTTGATTTAAGTCTTTGTTTTGCCATATTTATTAGTTGTAAATCAGCTTTGTGACGATGTGATAAGTCTGTGTGGTTAGCGTATGCAATGTCGTGGTGCATACAAGCTTCATCCAACTTATTAATACCTCGGTCACCGCGTAATAAGCGTTTCTGGAGTTTTGTTCCTGGTCCGCAATAATTATAGCCAGGCAAATGAAGTTCGAATGGTAAATGTTCTATTAAACTATTTACTAGTCCACCACCTTGCATTGTACAAAGCGCAATGGATAAATAATGACAAAGAATTGATTATATACTTATTAACTCAATCTACTAATGCACTTTTGTCAATCCAACTATTTTCGTTATTGCTAAGACCCAACCATTTCACGTAAAGTCTCCGGCCTTTCTTTTTTAAAATTTTCTCTACCAAATAAACACCAGGAAAGTTTGATTTTTGAAGTTCTTGTTCATAAAAGGTTCCTAATATAGCTTGCTTATGTTGATCTTCTAAATGGTATGTCACTGGTATTGTATTATTAATCTTCTTAACAGTAAAAAGTTCTGTTGACCAATTAGGAGTATAGCCTTTTTCAAAATTGTGTTTGTATTTGCTGATACGAACATAATCACCAATTTTAAACTTATTTTTACATGGAACAGATATATGTTTATGTGCTTTCAAAATATTTTCTTTTACTACTAGCTCATTAGACTTGTTTACATCGATTGGTTTTAATTTAATAGTTCGATGTTTTGTGTTGTTATACGATTCCAGAGTAAGTTCTAGTGGTTCACCCAACCACTTATAGTTTCCATTAAGGCTAAAATATTTGTATAATTTATTTTTTATGGTTTTAATTAGTCGTTCAACAATTGATGCTTTTTTGCTAGAAAACGATGAGTAATGGTTAATTTTGTAAGTTTTCATAAGCGTTTGAAATGTGATATTATAAAACTCTGTCCCCATGTCAGTTTGTAAATTATTAGGCTTTCGATGACTGTTAAGTAATATTCTTTCAAATGCTTGAGAGACATCAAGTTTATTTTTAGATTTTAACGGCTGCGTCCAAGCATATTTTGAGAAGCAATCGATCACTATTAAAATGTAATTATAGCCTTTGTTATATTTCCTTAGATTTTGCATATCCATCAGATCAGCTTGCCACAGATCGTCAATATTTTTTAAAACAACAGAACGTCGAAGGAAATTTCTTCGTGCAGTTTTGTGTATTTCGTTTACAATTTGCTGTTTTGACATGATTTACAGTTTTTTTAAGCAATTTATCAACATCTGCTTTAGTATAAAACTTATCTTCAAAATGAATTAAAGCCTCAGGTATCTTTGCTTTTAAAGTAGCTTGAACAGTCTTTTGTGCATCTAACGTGAGCTGAGAACGTAATGCGCCAATTAGTTTATTCAATTCGTGTATCGTATTAGCACTTATTCGATCTACGTAATCCTTGTTCACGGCATCGTCTCCATCTACGGGAGATCGGATTCCCCGGAGCCTTGTCGATTTTAAATCAAAATGACCGCTTTCCGATTTTATTAAAGCGTTATCATTAAATTCAAATAAATCTGATAAACGCAATCTTTTGTGAATAAAATGACCGAATTTGTCTACATTCATCTTTAAGGTGTACTGTTTTGAAAGGTTCACAGTAAAATGAAACACGGACGTTTTATGTATTAATTATATTGCTTTCACGTAATTCTTCTATTATAGATATAATTTCGTTGTTTACTCCAGTGTTACCAGCATCTTGAGACGCAATTAACAATTTTAGCCGATCCACCAATTCATTAGGATCATCCCAATATATAAAATCTACATTTTTCTTCCACATTTTTGTTAAGGGTAGTCCTTTCCCTTGAGATTGTAGAAAAAGTGGTTTAATAATTTGTAAATATTTTAGACCCCTTATTACTTTTTATCGGTTTACTTGGATCATAATCTCGACGATGTGCGTTAGTATCAAGCAGCATTGATTTATAATGTTGCTTATCACTCTCTGTGACTAAACTCAAATCTACATTCTTTTTCAGAAGCAACTGTTTCAAACCAGGCGTACTTCGATATTTGCGGTCTGCCACAACGATATTTTCGTCATTGATAATTATGCGAGCAGAACCCAACATCAACTTTCCATGTTCGTACCTAACTCCAAATGGAACATCTGCAAATTCCTCGGGAGAAATTGACCAAGATGTTGTGTTACAATCTTGTTTCTTATCAACCAGTGATTTATAGGAGCAGTCACTATTGTCCTCAGAATCAGAATCGTCTGTATCACTGCTTTCTTTATCACTAAGAACTTCTTTTTCAAAAGTTTTATCAATAAATGGAACTTCAATTTCATCTTGTTCTATATTTTGTGGAACAGATTGTTTACTGACATTGGCAATCATGTTTAAAGGTTCTGTCACAGGCTTGAAAACTGATTCCAGCGCTTCTTTATTATTTATTTCAATATCCTTCATTTTTTTAACTTTTTTCTTCACGGCTTCTGTGGCTTCGACGATTTGTCTTTTCAAAGATTTTTCCATATTGATGAATTAGATCGTGCTTGATTAAGTATTCCAGGTAGAATAATTAGAAAAGCTTTGGTAACGGATTTAAATAACTATGATTTAATCAAAAACTACAAAACTGTCAAATTTATTTCTATAACAGCCTTTATTTTTTGAGCAATCTTTATTAATCACAACAAAATTAAAAGGTTCGTTCCATATTTTAGAACACATTTGACGAAATTCAACCCATGACATATCAGTGTTGACATGTTCTTCGTATATGTGCTTTAAATTAATTTCATCTTGTTTAAAAAGTATGATCAAGTTTGCGTTATCCCTTATTAATTGTTTAGGAATTTTACTATACGTTTGATTCAAATAAAAACAATCAATATATTTATGTCTTCCCATTGCAAAGTAATCACGCATGTTGTTTTGATTTTCACAAGCAACGTCATCAAATATAATCACAGAGTCAGGTTTTGCGTCTTGAACTCTTAGTATTTCGTCATGTTCCTGATATTTCTGAAACGAAACCCCTGGCACTCGTTGCAATACTTTTTCTAAAAATATGTACTTGGGTTGGTACAGGGTTTTTGAATAAATATATACATTTCGAAATCTTAAACCATTTTTGTGTATAAGAAGACTAATAAGTAAATTAGTTTTTCCACAATTTGACGGTCCGCAAATTATACAGCGTACTGAATTAGGCAACAATTCACTATGACGGAAATCAGTTTTACAAAATTCATCATGTATTATATTAACATTCAACGATTGTGGTTGTTTTACAAATTTCATGATTACTGTGTGAAACAGTTCGATTAATAATGACATATATATTTTTTACATGAATATTTATAAACCGCACCATTGTTGACTGGTATTGATCGAGTCGACCATTGACGATTGGGCATTCTGGACCACCGCGATGGCGAACTTGTTTCGCCGAGCGAAAAGTGGTCCAGAATGCCCAATCATATACTACTGACGGGTAGTGAGCATACTTAATTTTGTCCGATACCAAGATGAATAATATGACTGTGGAAGATTTAAATGAAATAAATAACTTCCAAAAATAATTGCATGGATGCAGACTCGAACTCGGAACTGTCGACGCCGTTGTTACGGGTGACCATCGGTTACGCCTCTGCACCACCAGAGCGGTATTGGTAATGGCGAAATTACTGTTCTAGTACAAATGTTTTGTCAAACGTAGACGTGAGTCGTTGGCCCCTTCAAGGTCAAACACACGTGCGACACAAACACAATTTTTGCAACGTTCGCTTTTAAAACTTGTAAATATTTTTTTCTTGTATCTCTGTTTATAGTTTGTACACAGTTCTAGATTTTTCACAGCTTGTTATAGGTTTTATTCGGCACTTATTAGTATAACTTTAGATTAGATTACTGCACTTTAAACTGGTTTAACGAATTAAAGGTACGCGGGCACAAAGAACACGTCCACTCGACACGGAGTCCGGCGGGGGGGGTCTATATATAGTGGTCGATAGTGGTCGATATATAGTGAATTGTATGCATAATTTTGTGACTTCTTCCATCTTGGATCCACACCTTTGGACATGGAGGGCACAGAACGGCGTAAGACATCTTAAAATACACGTAAACAATTAAAATAATTAAAAAAAAAAATTTGTCCCGCTAGCTTGTACTAGACGAAATTCTGTGCGCCGTGCTTTGTTTTTTTTATTGTTTCAACAATATGTTACTTGTATAACGAAAATCTTTTTCTATACCTTTACCAGACTACTTACTACCCGATATGACTTAAAATGCTGTGAGTCGTTAAAAAGATAAAAATAAAGGTGACAGCTATAAAATGCAGGTTTTACTATTTATACCATGTACTGGCAATAAGTTTTAATGCTTATAAGATATTTTATTGAGGATTTTTGCTATTAAACATAAACTGTTTCTCTGAAAATACAAAGAAATTACATTTAAAGTGAACTAATATCGCCTCCTCAACTTTTTATAACATTATATTAGCAAAATAATCTGAATATCATCCGCCATTTAGTTACGTGTTGCCCCTATGCCTCCCCTACTCACTTCAACGGACAACTTAATACACGCGCGAAACGCGGCAAAATTCAATTTAATGAAATGTCATTTCGTTACCTGCATAGTAGTTAAATGTACAGTAAGAAATGAAATTAAAAAAAAAAAAAAACTTATATCCTTAACAAACATTCGCAGTGATTCGCTTTGGCTGCATACAGTAGAAGTAGATGTAGGATCTGATGATAAAGTATCATCCTCATCATCATGCAATGCAGGGGGCGATCTTGTGGAATAGCTATTCCAGTTTTCATTGCTACATTGTGTAATACACAACAAGCTACGGTTATGTTTCTTGCCACACATGGGTGATAATGTAATATCCTGTCTTTAAGAAGGCATCACCAGCGGATGAACGTGGAGCGGATAACCCATCGAATGGGCCCGAATCGTAGATTTATTCAATCTAAAATGCCCTTACGATTAAGGTCTCTTTCCCGCCGCCCAAGTCGACTTTCTTCATTTTGAGCGCATCACAACAGATGAAGTGAATACACCGAATTCAATTAAAACTGAATAATAAAAAACATTCAAACAGCTGATCGTAGAATGACGCCATTTCCTTTCGTTAACACTTGGGTCTCGGCGATCGTTTAATTTCCTATCAAACGCAACGACTTCGTTTCGTTAGCGCTTGTCAAAAATTTTAATTCGGCTGCCTTTTCGTATGTAGTAATGCAGCGATCGGATCTGTCGAAATGCTCAAAAATGTCATTGTATCGTTTCGTACATTTACTAACGTTTCTCTTAGCGTTTACGATTGTAACTGTCAACTTGTCCAAGTCCTCTGGCTCGGCGTACGCAGATAGAAAATCCGCCGTAACGTAGGTACTCGCGTCGCTTATAACGTAAGTAAGAGTTCAAGAGTTAGTTCTGGATTTTTGTGACATTACCACGCAAAACAACTACGCTACATCACGCAAGTGAAGTTTAAAGTGCCAAAAACATGTAAATATGTATTTTACTCACTCTATCGTGAATCACGAGCCTAAAAGTTGTGTATAATCGTTCGCTTTAATTGCGATCTTGACTTTCTCTTATTGATCGTGTCTTATCACATCAATCGGCTTCGAGGTTCATTTTGATACCATCTCTTATTGCCTTTCAATAAATTAATCTGGCTGGCAGGCGGCCTCCCTCGCCAACTTACTATAAACGTTTCGTATATAATATCTTTCTACGAACGTTTACGACACAGCGTTTGCAAATGTAGATTACGATAAGCAGGTAGTCGAGTTTTATAACATAACTAGCCGTCCCATGGTTCCTTTGTTGCGCGGTATTTTTTTTAAGTTGTGATGAAATTATGAGTGTGGCTCGGTTAGTACCGAGCGCTATGATTCAGGCTGCCTTAAATCACTGAGACGCTGCGCACGATCAGCGCTAAATTCCATATTAATTAGCTACGATTCTTTCATTATAATTGTTATACTTCCCTCCCCCAATGTTTTAAGGCGGGGTAATCCTCACGGACATCCACTCCCTCGGGGGTAGTGTCAGACTCTTACTGAATTAACCTGAACCGCTGCACAGTGATTCGTCTAGTGCAAGCTAGCGTGATACATATGTATAATTCATGACAGCGCTGATTTTGACTATATAGGAAGCGCGATTTTCATTTGTAAATAAGTTGAATTTTTAGCATGACACCTTCTCAAATAATAGATATTAAAGTGAAACTATTTTCTTGTGATGCATTCTACTGGTGAAGGTATGTACTTACTACTATTATTTTGAAAAGAATACATGTCTGTATTTTTTGCCGTAATTAGAGTTTAGAAGTATGTTGAAATAATCCAAATATATCCACCTAGACTTTTCAGTATGTTATAATTCAAACATTCAGACGGAGTTAACGTAAGTTTTGGCTCCCGAAACCGCCCGCAGATTAAGTAATTTACTTTCTTTCAGAACGAGTCATAGCTGTGACAAAATTGAAATTTTCCGATAAATGCTTCAACATCATCGGGAGTTCGTTCGGCGAACCCAGAAAACGTTTGAAGAGTCATCGTAGACAATCTTGTAGAGTCGCGAAGTGCAAATGAACCATTTACTGAAGCAGAATTGGCAACACGGAAAAAATGGCATCGAAGTGTTGCCAAACAAATTCGAATTGTCATGGACTTCACCTTCGTTACCATCTCAATCAACATCGCAGGAAGATTCTAGCGAGTTGGACAGTGGTGATAATGAGTATTAGATTCGACTTGGTAGAATTTTGTTTTATGTTATTATACATTTACCTATTTTATTATCTAGTTTTTTTTTAGCAATGTATTTAGTTTTAAATTTTACAATATATTAGATATAACATTATAGTAGATGGGTAATCCTAATTTTGTTCGAATCGTCTAAAAAGTTATTTTATATTTATCGACTAGCTGTTGCCAGCGACTTCGTCCGCGTGGTTAGAAGACATAAGTTTAGATTTATATTTACCCTGTTTTTTCCACATTTTCCATTGTATCTTCGCTCCTATTAGTCGCAGCGTGATGATTTATAGCCTAAAACCTTCTTCGATGAATGAAAACAAAAAATATTTTTTCAATTTGAACCAGTAGTTCCTGAGATTAGCGCAACAAACAAACTTTTCAGTTTCATATATTAGTATAGATATAAACTTCGGTGTAAGTAACTGAACTCCTCCCAAAGGACGAATCACTTTCACGAGAATCGGTCGAGACCGATTCTCGTGAAATTTTGTGTGAATATTGGGTAGATCTTAGAATCGGACTACATATGTATATTCTTAATCCCCATTTTTTGTTTTTACTTTTTTATGATACAACTTACAAAAATACATATATATATAGCCCTAAAACTTTAACCTTCTATGATCAACCCTTATTTTCTTATATGGCAAAACAAATTTTGTTAAGTTCAGGCACTGGGTACAGTACATATACATATATGCATTACATATTAAATATATATTTATATTGTCTGTATACACACGGTGATTTTTAGTCGTCTTACAAACACAGCCCAGTTCATGTATCCGACATAAAATACCCCTGGGCGCGATTTTTTTTTATCATCAACAAAGATAAACTCAGCGCCTTACCATCTCGAAATGTTTTGCAACCGAGGTGTGATCCACCCTCAAATGCCAGGACTGCCAGCCATTTCAGCAGCAACGCAACGGCTTCAACCAGTTTCGCAGCCCAGCTGATCTCGAAGAGAACGTATTTAATTGCTTCGAACTACACCCGCGTCGTTGTACCTAGTACGGTTGCTGCCAGATTTTCGTCACAGTAAGTATCTATTGCTACCTGCTACATACTTAGTGAGAACATCAAGATTACAATTATAAGAAAGAATAACTATTTTGCGCTAGAGCTAATGAACTGTGTTAAGACGCCGCCCCCCGCCGCCCGCAGCCCTCTCCATTGTTACGGCTCGGACCGCGCTCGCAACAGAGTGTTTCGAAAACTACGCCTTACGTTATAATATTGAATGAAAATTGCATTTAAAATTTATCCAAATTTCATAAATACCTATTTTTTATTATGAAAGTTTTCTAGTCATTGGATTCATGAACTGGGCTGCTTTTGTAAGACGACTAAAAAATCACCGTGTATATATATATAGTGAATTGTATGCATAATTTTGTGACTTCTTCCATCTTGGATCCACACCTTTGGACATGGAGGGCACAGAACGGCGTAAGACATCTTAAAATACACGTAAATAATTAAAATAAGTAAAAAAAATAATTTTGTCCCGCATTGACGTTTGACGTCTGTTTCGGCAAGTCATATGTGCAACTTTTTATTTGTAAACAACAGAAATAATAGACTAAGTGGTTTGAAACAGTATAATCAGTGAACCAAGTGATACATGGAATTACATATATTGCAGTGACTGCTAAATAGTGCGTTTGTGGGCTGAAATAGAACAATATAAAAATCTGTATTTTGACTTGTTTATACGGCTACCCACCAAAATCAACGAAAAAGTTAGACATCAGTGACAGTACTGTTTACATCCTTGCCATAAGCAAAATTAAACCCTGAGGTCTTGTCACGTCCATACAGCGCCATCTGTCTCGTCGTGCAAAACAAACTATTGATTTGTGCGGTGAATCTCCTGTCACGCCATCTAGTTTGTTCCCTCGGTACCACCTGTAAAACTAGTTTCTAGTAATGCCGGGCGTCAAATGCGGAGGTTGCGCGCGCTTTGCCTCAGCGCTAGATGGCGCTAAGTGTGGCGAATTAAACCTATTCTACTGTAGAATATGTGCAGGGATCCCTCCGAATACCAGGGCTTCTTCGAAATGGCGTTGTCTCGAGTGCAAAAAGAACGTTGCTAGGGACAACAGAAATGAAACCCCGGTCAGAGGCAACGCGCAAAACCCTCCTAGTGATGTTGCAGGGATAATGACCATAGCAGGCTCGCCAGATGCAACAACAAGTTCCGTCGCAAGTCCTACGCCGTTTGAAGTGTCTATTGCCTACGCTACCATCAACAAGCAACCGCCAGCGCCTTGTATGGACTTGCAGGTCATACTTGTCGAGCTGAGGGCGGTCCGTGCGGAGATACAGGTGTTCAGAAAAGAAATGAAGGTGGAAATGGCTGAACTAAAGACCACCTTAAACACTTGCAGCACGCGCATTGACGGCTTGGAAACAAAGGTGGATGCCCTTGAAAAGCTCGCCACCTCTAGCCCCTCGAACTCGAACGTGGATGGGATAGTGGAGGACCTAATGCGAGAGCTCAACGACAGAGATCAGGATCTGCTCGCCAACGACATCGAGGTGTCTAACCTCCCGGAGGGAAAGGCGGAAAACCCTGCCCACATATTTAAGGTCATCGGCCACAAGCTCGGGATCAGCATAGACGACCGCGATATTGTTAGTGCAGAGTGCGTCGGTGGGAGGCAGCTGAACGTGACTAATTCAGCGGGTCCAGCTGAATCTCGTCCACGGCCAATCGTCGTGCGCCTCGCTCGCCGGGACCTGCGCGACCAGCTTCTAGCCAGCGCGCGAGCCCGGCGCGGGGCGACCACTGCAGACCTCGACTTGCCCGCACCAGTGCAACGGTTCTTCCTGAACGAGCGGTTGACGAAACCCAACCGCTTGTTATTTCGTAAGGCGCGTGACGCCGCGAATGCTCTCGGTTGGAAGTTCGTCTGGACCAAGCGGGGCCGCATCCTCGTCAGGAAGGCTACGGGCGACAAGGCGCAGAGGATTCGCACAGAGGAGGACTTATCCCGCGTTTTTGGCACTGGAAATGAGACAGTCTAATTTTTGTCGTGTCTTTTTTTGTAAAAATAGTCCAGTATTGTGTTTTTTGGGAAATATGTGTCGCTATACTGATGGACTCAACCATAACGTACACGAGGCTTACTCAACGCGAAAACAAAGTTATTCTAAATGATGGGTCGTTCCACCGTTTCGTGCAAAAAGCATTTCCAGGCTACCCACTCATGAAAAAAATATTTATTGATAATTATTTATATCGTAAAATTTGGTAAAATACTGAATTTAAAGGGAGTATCGATTACATTAAAGGATTGTAAAATAGATTTTTCAAGTTAATTAAAAAAAACTGTTTTAAAATGCATTCCCATCCGTTTCCAAGCAGGGACCTGGGCAGGCCTGTTACTTTTTACTTGCTTGCATTTATATGAAGTGTTTGAACTACCACATACAATAAAAGCTGAACTTCTGAGCAATTGATAAAATAATTTTAGTATAAAACGCAAGCAGTAATAACAGAAATAAAAATCATTTTCGAATTGTCACACGAAAAAATTCATCACCATCCGTGTTCAGATTTTTCAAAATAACGTTCGTTTAATACGCGATCTCTAACTCGGCTTTGTTGCTATGCTGTTCTAACCGTCAGTATTCCGCGACATCGGAGCGGGGAGGACGTGCGCTTATCGCTGTCACAGTTGCATTCATTCTTCACAACGACTACAGAGCTTCGTCTGCTAAGTGACTCATTACATTCCTTTGGTTTAAAAAACAACTCAAGTAAGTAGTAAATTTTAAATACTTGATATATTTACCGCTAGAACTAATTTTGATTTTTATGTTAATATTTAACTCATATTTGAGTTGATAACAATTATATCCTAGAAAATGTTTCATTTTTTCATTCATCTCCACTTCATTACCGTCTTTTCCCTCCAATTTTTTGAAGGATGGTAATGAACGGATTTTGGAAGGAAATGAATAATTTTTTATCTTTACTAAATACAATGTTTATTACAGTTCAGGGCCTATTATTGGCATGTAGCTTCATGATTTTTCATTTATACATAGCTGCGTGAAGTTATACAATCGTATTTTTTTTCGTATTTTTTCAGAATAACATGGGGAATCCTCGTAAAAAGTTAACGAGAGAAGAAAAGCTAGCAAAAGATAGGTTACGTAAACGTGAAAAATATGCTCAAATAAAAGAAAATCCTGAGTTATATTCTGTACAAAAAGAAAAAGAAAGACTCAGATATTTAGCGAGAAAAGAGAAGAACAAGATATGCAGCATTAAAGACATGACTCCTAGGTCACAACGAGAACAAAGACGACGTTGGCGGAAAAATTCTCTAACATACTTAGAAAGAAAAGAAGAAAAAGAGAAATTAGATATGATATTGATGCAAAACTCGCCGCCCCAGAGTGACACGGGTGAATTTGAAAATCTAGAACCTCCTCGACCAGATCCTTTGGTGCTTGCTGAACCAGGCCAAAGTTTAAATCATGATCAATTATCTATTGCAAAGAACAGAATTAGGCGTGTACGCTATAATTATATAAAAACAATAAAGAAACTAAAAGATAGAATTAGTAAACTAGAAAAGAAAAAGATGTTTTACGTAAACGAAGAAATGAAACACAAAAAGTGTGTGACTCTGTTGAAAAAAGAGTAGACGAAGCATTGTCTGACATTCAAATAGAAAAGAAGAATGAAATAAAAAAGAAATTGCTCTTTAGTGAAACTTTGTCACGAAACTTGGAAGAATGCTATAGATCTGCCAATAAAAAAGATAAAAGAAGCTTTGTAAATGCAATAGTCAAAGATGATAAGAGATTAAGAAAATATAAATTGCTACACAAATTACCATTTTCTCTAAGACAAAAAAGTGAAGAAACTGTAGGAAGTAATAGAAAAAACATAATGATTAATAGAATCCAGGCTTTTTTTGAAGAAGATACAAATAGTAGAGTTGCAGCAGGTAAAAGGGAGTTTATAAAGAAGAGAGGTGAGAAGAAACAAAAACGGTATTTATGTGATAATTTAAAAAACTTGCATAGTAAGTTCATTAAAGAACAATGTAAAGTAAGTTATTCCATGTTCTGCAAATATAGACCCTTTTGGGTAGTTTTTCCAAAAGCAGAGCGTGATACATGTCAATGCAAACTTCATTCAAATGTTGATTACTTGATTAAGGCTTTAAAAAACGCGAAGATCCTTAATGAAAACACAGGAACAGATGTTATCAATAGTCTGGTCTGCAGTGTAAAGCAAAAATGTCTACAACGCACTTGTGAATTTTGTTTCAACAAAGTTTTGAACTATAACGAATTTAAGAATGATAAAATCATTATTTTCTATCAGTGGGTTGTAGAGAAAAAGCTGTACACAGTAAAAGACAAAACGCAAAAGATTAAAATAGTGTCTGTTAAAAAGAAATTTGAAGATTATCCGCGAAATGTTATTTACAAATTAGAGTCAACTTTAAATGTATTCCTTAGGCACAATCTTAATATTATAGTACAGTATGACGTTATAAAACAACTGAAACAAAATTTGAACGAAAAAGAGATACTAGTGCACATAGATTTCAGTGAGAATTATTGTTTAAAATATAATGAAGAAATACAATCTTTCCATTTCGGAGGAAGTAGAGAACAAGTCTCCTTACATACAGGGGTTGTTTACTATAAAGATAGTGATGGTGCAACATTTAAAACCAAATCTTTCTGCACAATTAGTAATTGTTTGCAACATGATGCCAAAGCCATTTGGGCTCATTTACGACCTATTTTAAATATAATGATAAACTCTTTAGTGTCCTATGAAACCGTACACTTCTTATCCGATTCTCCCTCAAGCCAATATCGGAATAAGTTTATATTTTATTTGATCACAAAGTTTCAAGGTATAAATCAAAACATAAGTAAAGTTACTTGGAATTATCAAGAATCCGGTCACGGCAAGGGAGCTCCGGACGGTATTGGTGCTGTTGTAAAACGGACTGCCGATAATTTTGTCAAATATGGTGGAGATGTTGGTTCTTTTGAAGATTATTGGGCTTTGGTCACTAAAAACGTACCAAATGTGCATTTTGAGATCGTAGCAGAAAACGAAATTAAAGGTATAATATTACCGCCTAATATTCCCGGGTTTAAAGGTACGATGAAAGTTCATCAAATTATTTGGACAGCTGATAGTATGAAAACTATAGCTTTGCGTAAATTAAGCTGTTTCGAGTGTCAAGATTGCCGCAATTCTTGTATACATGATAAGCACTTAGGATTTCTTAGTTTCGGTAACTGTGACGAAGATGAGATCAATTTATCTGTTGTTCAGTGTGATCAGAATGAAGTTACATGTGCCAATGACAATGAGTCTATATTAAGCATAGATACGTCCACAATATTAAACAACATAGATGATTCAGATGTTTTAAAAACCTTACAACCTCTAGCAGGGCCTATTGATTTACAGCTATCACCGTCGGTAAATGTAGCTGCATCTACGTCTGAGGCCAAACGTCCTAAAGTAAAGATTTTGTCTGACGTAAAATTAACTTGGGAAAATGGTAAATTTTATAGGAGACTTAAAGAAAATCTGGTTCCGAGAACATTGACACCAGCATTTGACTCTGAACACCAACGGGAATTCGAATCATTTATTAATGTGAATAAGACTGATAAATCAAACATAGATGATAATGAAGAATCAGATGACAGCGAGGATTATAATATTTTTTAAGAAACGCTTCGACTGATTTTATTTAGATTGTTACCTGATTATAATAAGTTCTGCAGTTTGATTGTTATAGTTAATTATTTTGATAATTTTACTTACATTTATTGAGTATTAAAATTAGGAGTCTGATCATACTTGATTGTTATTATTAATCGTAGTTTTTAACTTTAAGCAGAGTTATTGATGATTATTTTGTTATTTTTTAAATGTCTTTTATCTTGTTGTTTTGTTTTTAGTTTTTAATGATTCTCAAGCAAAGTGATTAATGTGATTGTGCACCTAGGACCAAAACTTATAGTTCCTATTACTATTAATCTTTGTTTATGTAAGCACCTTAGTGACTTATTTGTTTTAAAAGGACTGTTTATAAAAAAATGTGATTCTATATTTTCTTCAATAATTAATTAATTATTTAACGGAAACTAAAGTCAGAAGATAAATAAATGTTGATTTTCAATATTACATTTGTTTTATTCGCATTCACGATTATTTTCACAGATATTGTGCAGTAAGTATTTCATTACCATCCGCTCAAAAAATTACCATCCCAGCTAAATTAATTACGTTCCTTCCTCTTTTCATTACCATCCAATCATGAAATTTCAATTATCATTTTCTCCGTAACTAAACAAGCTAAAATAGTGCCTTTGAGATTTAATAAATCTGTTAACGACCTGAATTCGATTTACTAAAAAAAAATGCGAAATATCTAAAAAAAAAAAGATTCTTCAAAACGTTGTTTTTTGCACGAAACGGTGAAACGACCCATCAAATGTTTGATGATGATGACATATGTATACTATATCTATTACATACATACAAACACTTTCATACACACACTATTTACAACTATGTTACGCAAGGCTGATCTACGGAAATCGCTAGCATAAGCAATGACCCAAAACAACATCTTTACACGATCTGCATCTAATGCGGAAACTGGCTGTTCAAGCCATGCAGATCAGCGTCAGCAAAACGTGTTAACAACGTCGTCCTAAGTCCAAATTAAGAGAAGTGTTAATTTCTTGTATAATAAAATCTTAAGACATTATTGCTTCACACTTCGAACAGTAATCATCTTATTGTAATTAGCTTGTAGTTTCAGTTTTAATTAAAATTATTAATTTAATTTTGGTTTCTTTTACATCCTCCGGCTGTAGTCTACATAATTGGCGCAGTCGGTAGGATACTCGCGGGCCGGTTCGCGAATATTAGGGACATCTCATATAGAACATCAGCGCTCGCGTGCCGCCCGGGAGGCTATCAAGCTTCGCAGTCGAGTATCCTGAATCTACAGTAGCTGCAGTCCAGGGGCGAATCCAGACATTGATTCAGCAAAAGAAATCATGTTGTAAATACTCTGAATCTTTCTTTGTCCTTACTTTCCTTAATGATATCCTATTCTATATG
Source organism: Trichoplusia ni (assembly GCF_003590095.1). NCBI lineage: Eukaryota > Metazoa > Arthropoda > Insecta > Lepidoptera > Noctuidae > Trichoplusia > Trichoplusia ni. The sequence continues at coordinate 1,223,592 of NC_039505.1, forward strand.
ATAATTATTTCATGATATTCCCCTTCATTTATATACGTATTAATTTATTTCTAATAATTAATGTTCACATATAATTAATAGATAATCTCATAAGTATTTTTATGTAAAAGCATAGGTACACTGACATTCTACAAGAATTGCTTTCCGTGCGCATTACATAATCTTAAACGTTTCAAGTTCATGACTATTATTGTAATTGGATAGTGCAATTCTAATTTTAGAACTGCTATAATTTATTTTATTCAGATAGTGCAATTCTATTTTTGGAACCGATATAACTTTAGTGTGAATTCATTTAATGTTTTTCTATTCTTTTAATTAGATATTGATTTTTTCTTGTGCGTGTGTATCTAACAGGTTTTCAAAATTTTTCATCCACGAGGATCACGTGACTCTAACCTAGGTAGTAATAGTAGTAGTAGGACGTCTAGTAGGCTCAGTACATTTGACGACCAGAGATTTTTAGAGATAGATATGACTCAGGAGAAAATGGATGCTATGTACAAAGCTCTCCGTTTTGTACCCGAATTTGACGGAAACTACCACGTCTTGACGCGTTTTATCAAGGTATGTGATCAGTTAGTTTTGACGTATTTTAAGACCGAGCCAGGTCACGAATTATCTAATGTGTCCCTCATAAATGGAATTCTTAATAAAGTCACAGGATCCGCGGCTAGGCTTATAAATTCAAACGGTATTCCTGATAACTGGCAAGGCATCCGGAATGCCCTCATAAATAGCTTCGCTGACCATCGAGACGAGACAGCCTTATATAATGACCTGTCCTTACAGACACAGGGGTCCTCTACCCCGCAAGAGTTCTATGAGCGCTGCCAAAATCTTTTTAGTACAATAATGACTTACATTAGTCTACACGAAACAGTGACTACTACGATTGAGGCTAAACGGAACCTTTACAAAAAACTTACCCTTCAGTGTTATTTTAGAGGCTTAAAAGATCCGTTAGGCTGTAGAATACGCTGCATGAGACCGACATCCATGGAAATGGCTTTAGAACTTGTTCAGGAGGAACTGAATACCCTCTACCTCCAGCAACGCAATGAAGGTTCCCATAAAAAGGATCAATCAATGTCTCAAAATTATAACACACCTCTGAATAACTTTGTTTCGAAACCAATACCAATGAACGCGCCCCTAAAACTCCTTTTAAGTATGCCTGGCCCATCACGGCAGCAACCGATGCTATCTCAGCCTACCCCAGGATGGAGATCTAGCTTTCCGATGCCGGGGCAACAGAATCGTGGTCTCACTCGTACGATGCAAATGATGCGCGCTCCACCCCAAAATTATAACCCTCAATCTAATGTATTTAAATTGCCTAATAGACCACAACCACAGCAAACTTTTTACTCTGGAAGTAATGGTCACAACTACCACCATTTTTTTTTTTTTTTTTTTTTTTTCGGGGGGAAATCCTCATGGACTTCCTCCGCCCGGGGAGAGGCGGAGGGGTGTGCCGGACTCTTACCGGCTAAAACCCCCCGGTGTCTCCTCGCACGTGGGCACGCGGGGCCGCGGGAGTCCAAATTCTTCCGCAGCCCCGCACTAGTGCTGGCCCGGTCAGTCCAGGCCTCGCCTCGTGCACGGGGTAGTGAGGTGTTTGCCTACCCCGTGCACCGCCTCAGAGGCGCGCGCCGACACTCGCTCGCGCCTCCGCCTCGGGTCCATGGAATAGGGGGCGGGGGGCTTCCCCAAGTCCCGCGCCCCTGAACCCATTCATGGGGGCTGGAAGAGGGCGTTGTCCGCCCTCCTCCTGCGCCCGGTGCGCTTTCTGCGGCCGGGGAAGGGAGTCGAGATCTCCCTCTCCCGCTCCGCAGCTTCCTTCTGCGACATCACGTCCTCGCAGAAGGACACCACCGCGTCCCACGACTCTGCGCTACCGACCATCTTCCGCACTACGGCCGGCAGCGACAGATCGCCTCCTACTTCATTTGTGAGGACACGGCGCTGCTCTTCCCAAGCCACACACTCGGCGAGAGTGTGTTGCGCCGTGTCCTCCCCGCAATGGACGCAGTGGTGGCACCGAGCGTCCGGCTCCCTGTTTATGCGACACAGGTACTTGCCGAAGCAGCCGTGCCCCGACAGCACCTGCGTCACCCTGAACGACAGGGAGCCGTGCCTTCTCCCGAGCCAGTCGTCGAGCACTGGCCGGATCGCCTCGACGGTTGCGAGGCCGGCGGCAGGGCGCAGAAGCCTTTGCCGCCATTCCGCCACCAAGACCTGACGGAGCTCTGCTCGGCGCAGTGCGATCTGTCGCTGCGCCGGCACAACTACCACCAACCTCAACCTTGCATGATTGGAATAAATCGGGCAACCCTCCACCGGGCAACTATTTCAAAACCCGAGAAGTTAATTTTAATGAATTTGACTACAACCCTTATTTTAATGAATGCGATTATACAGACTTTGATCAAAACTACTGTCCATTCGAATATTTCGACTATCCTAATTTGGAGCAATATCGTTATGAAGAACCCACGATGGTTAAAGAGGTGGAACAACCCTCAACCCCTCCACGGGATGAAAATTTTCCCATGGAGTCGAATACCGAAAAACCAAAATAGAACTTAATTTTCACATACAAAGGCAATTAGGTTATATCCAAATATCTAACCCACCCTTAAAATTTTTAATTGATACGGGAGCCAATCAATCTTTCATAAGCCCATTGAAGCCATTTGAAGTAACTAACGTACATGCTACTTGTAAAAACAACTACTCCATTACATTACCATGCTTTCCCGAATTTTGCGAACAGGGTCAACTAACATTATTCGTGTACAAATTCCATAACTATTTTGATGGACTCTTAGGGTTTGACTTATTAGATAATTGGCATTCAAACATTGATCTTAGACGTAGACTACTAATTACTCGTAACGCACAAATATCTATTCAGATGTACGAATCACGTAATGCAAACTTATATGAAGAGATAATACCAGCCAATTCATCAAAACTCATTAGATTGCCAGTAAATACGTCAGATGGAGAGGTATTTGTTGAAATTCAAGTAATTTGCAATTGCCTTATTTCCGATTGTGTAACTAACGGAGTAAATAACCGAGGTTGGGTCGAGGTAACTAATCACTCACCTAACGATATCATTTTCTCCATGGACCGACCTATCTAAGCTCAATTATTTAATATCGAAAGCGAATGTACTGAAATTTTATCAGATCGTGCCAAAGAAGTACTTTCCCGCCTTCGAGTCAATCATTTAAACCCGAAAGAACGCGCTAACCTTGAACGTCTCTGTGCTAACTATGCCGATGTGTTTTACTTAGATGGCGAGTCTTTATCATTTACGAATAAGATAAAGCACAAGATCAAAACTACCGATGAAATTTACCGTTATCCCTATGTCCACCGACAAGAAGTCAGAGACCAAATCAATAAAATGCTTGAGCAAAACATAATAAGACCTTCAGATTCAGCATGGAGCTCTCCAATTTGGATTGTACCCAAAAAGGCAGACGCTTCAGGCAAAACTAAATGGCGTCTTGTTGTGGACTTTAGAAAAGTAAACGAGAAAACAATTGATGATAAATATCCTATCCCGAACATAACTGACGTACTTGACAAACTTGACAGGCGTCAATATTTCACAACCCTCGATCTAGCGAGTGGATTTTACCAGGTAGAGATGGCCCCTGAAGACATACACAAGACTGCATTCAATGTTGAAAACGGTCATTTTGAATTCCTGAGAATGCCCACGGGATTAAAAAATTCCCCATCAACATTCCAGCGAGTGATGGATAAAGTTCTCAAAGGTCTACAGAATGAAATATGTCTCGTTTATTTAGATGATATTATCGTTTTCAGCACATCCCTTCAGGAACATATTTTAGCCCTAGAAAAGGTATTCAAAAAATTACGTGATTCTAACTTTAAGATCCAGATGGATTCTTGAAGTTAGAAACCGAATTTTTAGGCCATGTAATTTGTAGAGACGGCGTTAAACCTAACCCTAACAAAATAGACGTCATCAAAAACTACCCCCTTGCAAAAACCACCACTGAAATCAAACGTTTTCTCGGGTTGCTTGGATACTATAGAAAGTTCATTCCTGATTTCGCATGCATCACCAAACCACTAACACAATGTCTCAAAAAGGGTTCCAAAATAACATTAGACCAGAAATACACTGAATGCTTCGAACATTGCAAGACACTACTGACAAACGACCCTATCTTATGCTATCCCGACTTTACAAAAGACTTCATACGGACATGCGACGCCAGTAACTTAGCCATAGGTGCTATATTGTCACAGGGACCTATAGGCTCAGATAAACCAATTGCTTATGCGTCTAGAACCCTAAACTTCAGTGAGTGCAACTACAGCACTATCGAGAAAGAGTTGTTGGCGATAGTGTGGGCGACTAAATACATCAGACCCTATTTATTCGGTCGCAAATTTAAAGTAATTACCGATCACAAACCCTTACAATGGGTGATGAACCTGAAGGAACCGAATTCACGACTCACACGTTGGCGACTGAAACTCAGCGAGTATGACTTTACGGTAATTTATAAACAGGGAAAAAATAACACCAATGCCGACGCCCTCTCCCGGATCGAGATCCACAATGAGGAATTAATGTCCATAGTGGCTAATCCATCCGAAAGTGCACCGACATTAGACGACTCACGTACTTTGACAGTTACGAATGACGAAACCGACTCTAGTACTAACACAGTGCATACTGACAACGAAAACCCTATCTTAAAGGTACCAATTTCGGATGAACCTCTAAACAAATTCACCAAGCAACTAGTCTTTAACGTAGTAGGTGAAATTAAAAGTAGACCCATAATTACTAGACCTTTCGAGACACACACTCGTATATCTGTTCAGCTCTCTGACCCTAACTTAGAGGAAGATGTTATTAATGCCATCAAGGAATATATGCATCCAAAAATTAAGACAAGGTTACTAATCAATCCACCACTAGCTATGTACACTATCATACCCATCATACAAAAAACATTTAAAAATTCATCCATGAACATTATATTAACTAAACGGGAAATAGAGAATGTAAAAGAATACTTCAAACAACAGGAAATTATTAATAAATACCACGATGGTAAAACAAACCATCGAGGTATCAATGAGTGCTACCTAGCTCTATCACATAGATATTTCTGGCCAAAAATGAGAGAAAGTATCACCAAATTTATCAATTAATGCACCACATGCGGACAAGCGAAATAATAATAATAATAATAATAATAATATCATGGGACAACTCACACACGGTTATCAGATCCCAAGCTAAGCAGAGCTTGTGTTATGGTAACCAGACAACTGATAAACTTACTTATATATTTCTAAATACATACATATTATAGATAAATTACACCCAGACACCGGAACAAATGATCATGCTCATCACACAACATTTGTCCTGGGCGGGAATCGAACCCACGACCTCCGGTATAGCAGTCAGGGTCACTAACCACTAGACCAACAGGCCCGTCAAATACGACCGCAATCCTATTAGACAATAATTTAGGATAGTACCACCTGCCACTTAGCCTTTTAATTGGTACACTTAGATCTTCTAACCATCCAAAGTGAAAAGTTCCTTACCATTGTTGATGCATTCTCTAAGTACGGTCAAGCATACTATCTGAGAGATGGTACCGCGGTTAGTGTAGTGCAAGCCTTACTAAATTTTTGCACGCATCACGGCATTCCTATCACCATAGTTACTGACAACGGCACAGAGTTCATTAACCAACTTGTAGCGGAATTTGTTAAAACTCATAAGATTCATCACCACAGAGTAGCGCCTCACGCACCTAACGAAAATGGCATAGTTGAAAGGTTTCACTCAAAAGTACTGGAACATCTTCGCATTTTAAAACTTGGTCATAAATCATAATCTATAACAAACCTTATGTCATATGCAATACTAGCTTACAACAGCAGTGTTCATAGCCACACTAAGTGCAGACCAATCGAAATAGTAACCGGACACTTTGACCCATGCGACCCGTTTGATATGGATATTTCCTCACAGTTACTTCAACAATATATGATTAATCATAAGGATAAAATGCTTATAGCGTATAATACGATCCATGAACTTTCGAAGGCGTCTCGTGAGGACCACATTATCAAACGTAATGCGACTAGGGAACCAGAATCAGAGTATTTGCCTGAACAACAGATTTTTATTAAAAATCCACTTGCTTCCCGGCAAAAACTAGCACCCAAATATACCAAAGATACCGTAACTGCCGATCTTCCAATCCACATATATACAAAGAAAAAACTAGGTCCCGTAGCGAAAACTAGGCTTAAACGTGTCCCTAAATCAGCTAAATTGTTCCAGGATGTTCCTGATCTTTCTTCCTCTAATACAACAAAGTCTAATGCAAGAAATAAAACTTGAAAGTCTTCACAATAGTCCTGGTATCCTTATTTTTAAACTAGGCTCCGCTAGAATTATATCTAATTATCACTCATTCCTACAATATGTCAACTTACAGGATTTACAATATAAAATTAATTCAGTTGCCACTCAATTAGATAATGTCGCGCCTAAATTTCACCTAGGAACTAGCTCTCTGTTCGAACCTCATATGGTTCATCTTAAGAATAAACTTAACAGCGTATTAGAGCATTTGCAAACATTTGAATCAATTCGTGTTAAAAGAGGACTCTTGGACGGTTTCGGGTCTGTAATAAAAAGCATAACAGGTAATCTTGATTACACTGATGCAATTCGTTATGATCAAGCTCTCAAATCCCTCCAGGATAATGAGAACAAACTAATTACAGAATTAAACATGCATATCAGTCTATCTAAGAACTGGACTTCTGAGTACACTAAAGTATTAGATAATATCGTGGAAAATCAGAATCGAATGGCAACCTTAATTAACAAAATTAATGGAACTGAAACCGGCAGAGATCAAGAGCTTGTTAGATACGCACATTTAGCTCAAGTCCTTATGATATTAGGTGACAATGTAGATTCTATCTCTCAAAAATTAAGTATCTTACAAAATATTTTAGCCTTCATTAAAACATCCACTATGCACCACGCCGTTTTAAATTTGCCTACTTTACGCACTATGATTAGCAGCCTCAATTCACTCTATGGTAATGAAAAAATCGTCGATTTATTCTATATAATTAAGTTAGGCTCCTATTACACAGGGAATGAAATAGTTATAGTATATAAATTCCCCATAGTCCTACCTACTAAATATGATATGTATAAACTTTCCATAGTCCCAAATAAAAATCATGAAATCCTATCACCACCTTATCCGTTCCTAGCAACCTTTGAGAAAGACTTCAGGTACATAGAGGCTGAATGCCCGAAGACCACCAAGTGGTATTTATGTGAAGAGACATCGAGCCTGCAAAGCCAAACACCAGATGACTGTATCCAGCAACTTATTACCACGCAGCAAATGAACAACCACTGTAACCCGATAAAAGTATGACTGGACAGAGCAGCCTATGAGAAACTGGACGAGATACATTACACTGTCAGCTTTCCCTTCGCGACGAAAATTCATTTACATTGCACTCAGGACTCTTACGAGATTTTACTAGGAAGCTTCCTCGCTGTCCTTCCGCATCGATGCTACATAGAAACGCCGCAATTCACTATAATCAACCAGAACGACCGTGTACAAGGACAAGCGCTGAAATTGCTCGACTTAGTAAATGACACCACAATTACCCCAACATCGGCACCAGAACTGAGATTACAATCAATTCATCTTAGTAACCTACATGCAGTCAACACGAAGTTATCTCTGCAACAACCTGTGCACATAGACAACGAGATCAACTATAGTCTCTATCACACCACTATACCTATGTATGTGGTAATACTAAGTGCATGCGTACTGGGTAGCGGACTGTACTATTACTTACGGCGCACGAGAAGTTCATCAAAACCTCAAAAGGAGGAACCGCGTGAACAAGAAGCTATCTATGCCCTTCCAGACTCCAATCAAGCTGATTCCAAACAACCGCCAGCTCAATTTACGACTTCCGTCTTCAATTAGTCGCTGTTCTTCGGGGGGAGGTGTTACGCAAGGCTGATCTACGGAAATCGCTAGCATAAGCAATGACCCAAAACAACATCTTTACACGATCTGCATCTAATGCGGAAACTGGCTGTTCAAGCCATGCAGATCAGCGTCAGCAAAACGTGTTAACAACGTCGTCCTAAGTCCAAATTAAGAGAAGTGTTAATTTCTTGTATAATAAAATCTTAAGACATTATTGCTTCACACTTCGATCAGTAATCATCTTATTGTAATTAGCTTGTAGTTTCAGTTTTAATTAAAATTATTAATTTAATTTTGGTTTCTTTTACATCCTCCGGCTGTAGTCTACATAATTACTAATACTATCACCTAGTTCTAATTACTTACAATGTTTTTTTACACTTACAACTAACTATTTACAAACTGTAACTGCACCTGCAAACATATACTTATATATATACAAACTATACTTTACACACATACTCACGCAATTAATGCCTATGCCTCCTAGCATCTATGGCTCCTAGCAAATATGTTAAGTTTGGTCTTTTGAATGCAGGCTCTCTAAGGACTAATCAGGATGAGTTCTTAATCGCAATGGGCAACCATTCTGTGGACATCATGGCAATCAACGAGACATGGTTGCGCAAAGGGGAGGAAAACCGTGCTCCTAGTCTTGCAGGGTACAAGTTTAGGCATGTACCAAGACCTGTGTCTACACGAGGTAGGCGCGGCGGGGGAGTCGCTTTTTATATAAAAAATGGGATAAATGCGCGTGTCAAGGCTCATCCTGAACACCTTACGGTGGAGCAGCTTTGGCTGAGCCTCACCATTAATAAAAGAAAACTTTTGATAGGGACCGCGTATCGACCACCCTGGCAGGATTTGGAGCTTTTCCTTGATGCTATAACTGCTAGCATTGGTGCATTAGCCCCATATGACAATGTCATATTATTAGGTGACCTCAATGTCAATCTAAAAAAATTAAATTCTAACACCTCTAAGTCTAGACAGCTCATGGAATTCTTTAATAACTTTGATATGACTCAAGTAGTAACAAAAGCCACACATTTCATAAATGACAGTTGCTCACTTATTGACATTATATCTACAAATGCCACCACATGAAATGTTGAAGTGCACCACATTAGTGAGCTCGGTCACCACTCCTTTATCACGTGTGAAACAGTATTTAGAAAGCCTAGGGCTAAACCTAGGGTCGTCAGGTTTCGCCCTCTTTTGGACATCTTGCCAGATATATTCCATGAACACCTACACATGATACCATGGTCCGACATAGGAGACATGAGTGATGTTGACTCCATGGTGGACACTTTCACTTCCTACATAATCCAGCTGTTTGATCTTCATGCTCCTATGAAGAAAAAGACCTATTTCAAGCGGCCTACACCCTGGATCACTGACAATATTCGTCTTATGTTCAGATTGAGGGAGGAAGCCAAACACAGATGTCATAAGACAAAAGAACCGCATCATAAGCAGTACTATCTGGATCTCAAACACGAGGCGGCCGCCGCATTGGGAAGGGAAAAAATCTGCATATTTCACAAAAAACATTAACGAGCAAAGCAAAGATCCCAAGCTGCTGTGGCGTAACTTAAAATCAGATGTTCTTCCGGACCACAATGAGAGGCGACTGCCTAGTCACTTTGACAACCCAGATAGTATAAATGCAGTCTTTTTAGACGTCCCGGGGAGTTGCAATGGCAATGACTCATTGATATACAGTTTCCGTTCTCGCAGGCATAGTCCATCTGTGTTTTCGCTCACTGAGACCAACCAAGAGATAGTACTTAAAATAATCAGGGGTCTGGAATCAAATGCACGGGGTGTAGATGGCATCAGTCTGGACATGCTCACACTCACACTACCTAGCACTTTGCAAGCCATTACTGCTATCATCAACAAGTCCATTGAATCTTGTACATTTCCTTGTCTCTGGCGTCGTGCAATTGTTTGCCCCATTCCTAAAGTCATTGACCCGATCAATCTGAAAGATCTCAGGCCAATAAGTATTCTACCATGTCTGTCAAAGATTCTGGAACGTGTGGTCTACTTACAGGTAATTGAATACCTAGAGGAAAATAATATTCTACTCGAGTTCCAATCAGGTTTCCGCAAGGGAAGGGGGACAGCAACATCCTTGTTAGACGTGGTAGGCAATAACCTAGAGGCACGTGATCGGGGGGAGGGGTCTATTCTATTGTTGCTGGATTTCTCTCGGGCATTTGATGCTATTAATACCAATCTACTGCTGTCAAAGTTAACCTATTACGGGTTTGATAGCGACGCTGTGGATTGGTTTAAGAGCTATTTAACAGATAGGTCCCAATTTGTTCAAATACAAAAGGAAGACGGATCTACCCTAACATCCCCTCCAGTCCCGGTCTGTAGGGGAGTTCCGCAGGGATCTATTTTAGGTCCCTTATTGTACATCCTCTACAGTGCTGACGTTACTCATTCCTTTGTAAACTGCAGATATCATATGTATGCGGATGACATTCAGTTGTACACATCCTTCGAGGGGGATGATGTGGCATCTGCAGTTCAAAGGATGAATGAGGATTTACATAGAGTTGTGACTTGGTCTGAGGAGAACTCCTTGCTTCTCAACCCACTTAAGTCCAAGTTCATGGTCTTAGGGACAAAAAAACAGGTGGCCTCAATACTGAATGCCAAGCCAGAGATTGTTATCAAAGGGAATAAGATAGAACAGGTTGAGCAGGCTTGCAGTTTAGGTTTAACCCTGGATCCACAATTACATTTTGAGCCACACATTAACAGTACTGTTAGGAATTGCTTTTACAGGCTGAGGGTCCTGTACAGTATCCGCAAATTTCTCAGTGTGCCACTGAGGAACCATCTAGTGGACACTCTAGTGCTATCAAAGTTCAACTACTGCGATACAGTATATGGCCCTTGCCTACTTGCTAGGACAGAGAGGCTAATTCAACGGATTCAGAATGCCTGCGCGAGGTTCTGTGTTATTCCTCGTAGGCATCATGTTACCCCCTATATAAACAAGCTTAACTTATTGAGAATGGATGCCAGACGAAAACTGCATTTGGCTAGCCTAATGTTTGGTGTCGTAACAACCCACAAGCCGCACTATTTATATGACAAACTCACTTGGCGAAAATCACAATACACGTGTGGTCTTCGCTCCAATGGCGACCCGCTTAAGGCACCCCCACACAAAACCACGGCTTTCAGGGGAGGCTTCAGGTTTGCTGCCACGCACTGCTGGAATGACCTTCCACCACCATTGAGGGGCCTAAAGACATTTAAAGAGCATCTAAAGAAACTACTACTTCATGTACAACAGTCATAAAAATATGTTTATTTACCTCATGATCTCGGCCCACAATCCTTGGCTTCGATCCTCCGCAGTGCTGTTGGCGCGAACCTGGTGCCTCCTGATTGCTGTCAATGTTGGCAGTTTGGCATCAAACTACTATCCATGCTATTTCTGCATGGCATTGATACTCGGACCTGTTTAGAGACACTTATTAAATAATTACCCAATAAATTATTATATTATTAATATTTGGCATTCGAAATGCACTAATACAATTTTATATAATACAATTTTAATTTAAATACATTAATATAATTTATTATCTCACTATTTCGCTAGTTTAGAGGTCGCATCTAAGTATTTATTTCTATTTAATTTACTCACCTGGGGTGTGGCCCACGGAAATCATACCGACATGCAGAGTTCTCAAGTCTTGTACACCATTACTTTCCAACAAACACTTTCCACAAAATTGCAGTATTACAAACATCACAATCAATATAAACATCGCACTCATTACATAATTCTTGCGTATTGCGTAATACTTGGGATAGGCGCCGCCATGATTTTGGTTTATTACATGACATTTTGACGTTGACACTCACATATTTGGCATGGATTGAACCAAATCTGCGCGAAAGGCTTCCCGAGTGTTGCCAAGGAATATTTACCTATTTAGTCGATTTTAGTCTGTAGTTATTTTTTTCTATTATGATATCTGTTTAGTTTATTTTTTACACCTTATTTAATTCTTGCCCCAGCAGACGTCATCGCGTTAGCTTCGGCTCTCGCTGAAAATCAGCGCTGAGGCTTTTGTCCTGTACAGTGTCTCAGCATTATGCTGAGCAAGGGCCGTTTCACGTGGGGTGTGACACATATTTCCCACTAGCTTTTGCCCGCGACTTCGTTCGCGTGTAATAGCGACTTTCGGCAGAAAAGATAGCTGTGTCCGCGAATCTGTTAGCGTGTAACTCCTTCTGTTATTAAGTTAATGTATTGGTAATATTGTTTAGATCACGTTTACATGAGGCTTAAACTATATTGGAAGTTGTTGCGTCCGGCACGTGAACATAAAGATTTCTAGAACTGCTAACCCGGGAAAGAGCAACGTATAACCGACCATGCGAGAAACAACTGACACCGAGATCTACTCCGGCAACACGAAAAGTCTGCCCTTGAGCTTTATTAATTGTCATTGCATAACACACCGATACCGGGAATTGCGTTCTTTTAAATTGGAACGTAAAATTATTTGGTATAATGGGTATTCTGGGGATATAGACGGTTTTTCCTTCACCGCAACCTGTTAAAATTTGAGCCTTGATTATATTTTGTTGCAACTGGGTTACTTTCAGTCGAGTTCCATTGCAAAGTTTTTTTTTTTTTTTTTAATTCTTTATTTATTTAGGGTCTTTTATAATCGCAATGCGTATGTCAGTCCCATCGTACCCTAAATGCACATCAGTCATATCTGGGCCATGAACTTAAACAGGCTTTTCGCGTCCTCGCTATTTGGTTGCGTCAAAATTTTATTTATTGAGCCTACTTCAAGTCTGTTTAATTTCAAGACCCCAAACAAATCATTCCTTTCAGACTCATACCGCACATAGTCCATTAATAAGTGAAGTAAGTCCTCAACAACTCCACATTCAGCACAATTGGGAGAGTTCGATTTTCTCATCATGAAAGCAAACTTATTGCATGGAATGTGACCAGATCTGAGTCTATGGGCTGTAACAACTAATTTACGGCTTAAATTACTATTCACAAACCAGGGCACACGAAAAGGCCGATCTTGCATGGTTTTATACCAGATTCCCTTATCTAAAGAACGTTTGTCAAAATATTCCTTCCAGTCATCATAGCACTTGTTTTTAAATTTAGGTAAAACTTCTGTATAATCTAAGGTGATGCTGGTTCCTGTTCCATTTATTGCTGCATACTTTGCTAGCGTGTCGGCCCTTTCATTGCCCTGTAATCCAATATGCGAGGGGACCCATTGCAACCTCAGTGTAACACCCTTAAGCATTAATTCATCTATTTTAGCTAGAATAACATAAGCTACCGGTACACCTCTGTGGCCAGAGGCGCATCGAGCTAAATGTTGTAGGGAACTTTTGCTGTCTGTACAAATAACGATATTATTTTGTTGATTGTGGTTACAGAACGTAAGTGCTTCAGAGATCGCAACGAGCTCCAATGTCATAATGGACGCATTCTCATATATTTTAAAACAACATTGATTACTATTTGGTTCACTAGGCACATAAAAGGCTGCTCCACAACCTTCTTCACTCTTCGATCCATCTGTAAATATACTAAACCATTCATGATACTTCAAATTTAGCTCCCTTATTACTTCATGTTTTAATATAGTACTATTATAGCTTTGTTTAGACAGTTTCACGGCATCTAATTCCCATTTAATAATTTCCTCAATATTAATGTTGGCCACCCATGTCCTTAGAGTAAACATCAGCAATGGGTGTGATGATGCTATATTGTCGTCTTTCACAACACTATAAAGGGAAATGAGAAGAGGGACCTTTTTATTTCTCCAAAAGCTATTTTGTGAAAGAGTGTGTAGCGATCCTAACAGATTATTAGTAACATTATTTTCTATTGATTTAGACTTTAAACAGAACTTATAACCTAAATATTTTCTCCGTAAATCCAGTGGTACTACACAAAGCTCGCTTTCCATAACGTGGATGGGTGTAGTTTTGATAAAACCTCCTACTATTCTCAGAGCCTGGTTTTGAATTTTATTTAGTTTTTCCAGGTGGCACTTTGCGCTCACATCATATAGAAAGCTGCTGTAGTCTATGCGACTTCTAATTATGGCCAAGTATATATGTCTCAAATGTTTAGGATGTAGGCCCCATACGGTGCCAGCCAAGGTTTTGAGTAAACTTAGACTCCTCTGTACTTTTTCGGCGATCATATTAATGTGTTTACTCCAACGCAATGACCTGTCTAACCATACTCCCAAATACTTGTAATTATCTTCTAACTGTAAGCGATGTCCATTTATATTTAAGTCTATTTCTAATTTTCTGAAGCCTCTTGTAAAAATACACACTTTAGATTTAGTTGCCGATAATTCTAACCCCATATCGTTCAAAATGTTACAAAAGGTATCCAGTGCAACTTGAAATTCCTGTTTACTTATATTGAGATCCCTAGAAGAGCTATATAAAACAAAATCATCCGCGTATTGACACATACTCACATGATTAATCTTATCGAAACAAACCATTGTAACCACATTAAACAGAAGGGGAGAAATAGGGTCTCCTTGTGCCAAGCCTCTGCCAGTATATCTGATAAAGTAATTATGCTTATCAGTCTCATCTTTCATCATAAGGTGCCTCTCGCTTAGAAAGCCCCATAGGTATTGACATATTTTTTGGCCAACTCCTATTTCATCTAGAGTTTTAATCAGACTGTCTACTAGAACATTATTATAAGCGTTGGAAATATCTAAAAAGCAAGCTATAGTTGGAATTTTATGCGAGAATCCTATGTAAATCTGGTTCACTAGTTTAACCAGACAATCCTGACATGACTGGCCTCTTCTAAATCCAGACGTGAACGGAGATAACAATTTGTTTTTTTCTATGTACCACTCAAGTCGTTTTGTCAACATTGAGTGGAAAATTTTGCACACACACGATATTAGCGAAATAGGCCGTAGTTTAAGAATATTATTAGGGCCATTTTTGGGTATGGGCATCACTAGTATGTCGCGCCATTGACTTGGAATATCTCCGGTATTAAAGATTTTATTATACAATTTTAAAAGGTACTGCCTACCAACTAGCGGAAGATGAGATATAAGTGAATATGTTATTCCATCATTGCCAGGTGCTGTGTCTTTCTGTTTAAAGCAATGAGTCATTTCTTGTATTGTGAAGCTGCTATCTAATTGCGTATTATTTGATTTAAAACTATGGTAGGGCTGTCGACACGTATAATCGGGAGCTAGATTGCAGAGTAATTCGATTTTTTGTTCATTGGAAACGTATGATCTTGAAGAGTGGATTCCTTTGACCCAACCCATACGTTTCCACATATCGGCGCTGGATGTTTTCTCATCAATGCTACTACAAAATGTTTGCCAATCATTTTTTCTAGCCCGCTGTATGGTCATTTTCGCAAATTCTGTTATTTTTTCAAGGTTGACTAGATTGTCGGGAGTTGGATTGTTTCTAAAAGATTTCAAGGCCAGTCTTCGTTTTGCAACTAGATGTGAGATCCTTGGGCACCAGTAGGATTTAGGTCTAAATACGTTATAAGGTTTATCGCATACTTTTATTAAGGGTATGAACTGATTTGCGGCTTTTTCCACCTGTTCAATAAAGTTGTCATACATGGATTGCACAGTATCGATTTCAACATCTTGGAGAAAATGACTTTCTAAACATTTAGTGTACTCTGACCATTTTGCTAATTTGAAATTCCGTTTTTTTGGTATTATAGACCAAGTGAGCTGTGCTATTGTACTTGTACGAGATCTTAAGAAACAAGTGATCGCTCCCTAAACATTCACACATAACATTCCAATTTAATAAATGTGACAGGTCGGTAGATACAAACGTCACATCGGGAGAACTTCGTTGAATAACGTTATCCACAGTATTAATTCTTGTTACGCTACCGTCATTAAGAGAAATGAAGCCGTTATCTAACGCGGAGTCATAGATTTGTATACCTCTCGCGTCAGTCTTACACGACCAAGTAGCGTGATGACCGTTGAAATCTCCTGCTACAATACATTTGTTTGTAACTAAAGAAAACACTTGTTCCCAATCGGAACTAATTGTGCGAACCGATGATGGGCAGTATATTAATAAGATATTTTTAATTTGGTTACAGTTTAAAAGTTGTATTGATATTATTTCTATTCCGGAATTACTAACACTAACAGAATTTGGTTGTACCTTAATCGATTTATGTGAAATGATAGCTATGCCTCCGTATCCATCCAACCTGTCCCTTCTAAAGATGTTATAGCCACTTATATATATATGCGATTCCGGTTGCAACCATGTTTCGGATATCAATGCAATGTGAACTTTATCTTGTTGCAATAGGAGTTCTAATTCATTACGTTTAGGTCGCAAGCTTCGTGCATTCCACTGTATTATATTAAGTGAATTCATAACATTAGATCTTCTAGCCATTATTTAACATAGACATAAACTTTTCCCACAAACCATCTCCGCTCAAAGCCTTTAATATCCACTTACCACATATTTCTATAAACAAATTAACTAATTGTTTACATTTAGTGAACCAATTTTCGTCAGATAAGCATACTTCTCTAATTCTTTTATAAATACTGTAGATACTAAAAGGTTTTTTTGCTTCCTCCGAATCTAGATTTTTTTCCTCCATCAGATTTTCCTTTGGTCCTCGCCTGTTGCCACATTCTTCCGGGTTTTTTCCTTGTTTCTGTGAATGCCGAGTAGTTGTGTTTACCTCTTGAGCCACTTCTTCCCGTTGATTATTTTTGTCTACCCGCTTTTTTTGTGTATTTTTTTGTTGACGATATTCTACCTCCATTGAGTGTGCAGCTTTTTCGTTATGAATGATAGCCTCAGTGACTAAGACATTTCTATACGATGGCGGTGACTCATCTCGCGAGTTGACCTCCGATTCTTGAGTACTCTCTTGAACGTTAATGTGATGCTCGTCATTAAAATATGTTTGTGTTGTTTTTTGTTTCAAATAAATTTCTAGAGCTTTCCGATAATTGCAGCTATTTTTTGTCATAATGTGTCTAATTTCCTTTTCTTTTAAAAACACGGGACATTTTTTGAACAAGGCCATATGTGGTCCTTTGCAATTTACACAAATATATTTTTCAGTGTCACAATTTGGGTGATCTTTACCACATTTGGGACATATTTGTTTTCTGTTTGGACACGACCTGGACAAATGACCATATCTCCAACATACTGAACACTGAGACACTGGAAACGTATAAGGTTCCACTTTAAATCTACAACCGTATGCGTGAACGTACGGAGGTAAGATGTTACCTTTGAAGCAAATTCTGATGGTTTCAGAAGCTACCCATTCTCCATTATCAGATTGTCTTCTTAGTCTTCTGACTGATATGATGTCGTAATCACACGCAACGTTTTCTAAGATTTCGTTTTCTTCCATCTCTAAGTCTACTTGCTTCACTATTCCGTAACATAAGTTAGCCTCGTCAGTCATTTGTACTCTGTATCCTAAATCCACTAACTTTTCGCAGTTCAATAGATTCGACGCGTCTTCCCTATTATTAAAATAAATAACTGCTTTATATGCATTTTTATATGAGATTCTTGTGACATTTTCAACTTTTAGAGAACGTAGAAGCTTAGCCATCCCGAACTGTTTCGGTAGTATTTCTATTGCTGTGATTGATACAATTACCTCAGATTTACTGGCCTGACCGTTTTTCTCATGTCTTTTATCACTATTTGAATTTTTTCGATTTGCTTTCTTGTGTCCCCTTTTAACTATTGTAAATTCATCTTCTATTATCTCTTCATCATCCTGTCTCAATCTCTTCTCTGCAAGTCGTTGTTCGCAGTCGTTTTTCGTATTTGTTTTTTCGGTTAAAGTTGAATAAAGTCGTTGCTCACCCCATCCCTCATTAGCCCACGTGCTGTTAAGTTGTTGTTCACATTCGATTACTGGATCCTCTCTCATTATATCACCGCCACTAAAGGCTCGTAAGTTAGAATCATTACTTACTTCGTCCATTTGAAATCAACACAGTAATTATCATTATGTAATAATAAGATAACGTGATCGTATAGTGCGGTCTAAGCGTACGTGCATGCGCCTCGACTGCTCTCGCGTCACTCGTAGCATTGGTTTTGTTGAATTAAACTGATTTCTTCTCATCTTTCACAACAGGCAAGTTTAAAGTAAATGATGGCAATTGCCAATTTTTAAACAAATTTCATGAGAAGGAAGTCCGGGCATACTTAAAGAATTTAAGAATTCTATCGGGTAGGTAATTAGTGGCTTCTTGTTCATCGACCATTCTACTCCTTTTCGATGGGCCATCGTTCACTCATCCCATATGATTAAATTACACTCGCGTAATACCTTAGCTTTGTCGCTATTTCTTGAAATACTACAGGTTGGACTTTCCGTGCGATCTAAATCAATTGGTATTTTAAACATAGTGTGAGCAGTTTTACCTCCTGGTAGCAATGTTGCAGCTATCCCTGATGAAGCCACGGCAAGAGCAATTTTACCCTGGTTTCGAACGGAAGCTAATATTAATTTAGTAACCATATTGTCCCCAAATTATTTTGAACACTCTCGCACATGCGATCATAGACTGAACGTTGTTCTGCAGTCATCATTGGGACACCGCTTTCTAATGTCGTCAGCAGTTCGATTGGGTTGTAACCAATCTCTGCGGAATATTCCCTTTTAGTAACCTCTCCGACTGAGGTTGGTGTTGGCAATTTTGGCAAACCATATTCACATAGTAATTTACCGCCTACTGCTGTTAAGTCATCCTGAAGAGCTAATAAGCACTGATTTATGGCAAGATCACGGAAATTTTCATTAGTTGTGCCTTCATCATTGTTAGGTATATTTCTAAGAAAGTCTTCTGAAAATTTTTCTTTATTGTTTTCCCATAATGTTACAGCATCTGACAAATTACAAAATGTGAGTAATGTTACAAATAAATGGCGTAACCGTCGTGGATTATCACTAACACAGGATTCTGCTAAAGCGTCATCCCAATGCTGATCATTTTCAAGCAAATGACGCGCTTGGCAAGCTGCTTGATAAGTGGGATAAACAACATCGTCTACTTTTCTCAAATCTATAAATGAGGTTGGTCCTCGCACTGTGTGTAATAATAATCGCAAATAGAAACACTCAGCGTTATTAGGATGAACGGTATACACTCTACCAAGAACATGTTCTGTGAAAATACCTGACTCGCCACCTACAGGCCTGCCACGGCGTCTCCGATTAAAGACACCTCGTTGCATATTGTAGGTATAATACGATGGAACTTCCTCATACAAAAGAGATTTTGCAAAATCATCAGTTTGGCAAAGTCGAAAGAATGCTAATAAAATGAAACTACTTTTACGGATTTTATCGCGGTTTAATTTTAGATTTTAGTTCCCGACGTTTCGAAACCTTTGCAGGTATCATGGTCACGGGCAGACTGAGATGGCGTTCGTCTTGACAGAAGATGTTGCTCGTTCTACCTTCATATTTTAATTAATTATTTGTGGTCCGACCTACGCAGTATGAGCTCACTGTGTCTTGATGTCTTGCAGCGCTGCTCTTGGGTTTGGCCTTGAGTTTATTTATTATTGGATCCCAAGTAGGTGATATCTTCCAGCCATCTTCTCTATTGAAATTAGGGTGTTTTTTAATCTCAATAGCCTCGCGAAACATCCTAGGTAGGAATTTGGATTCTTTAGCGAGGATCTGTGGTTGGTCAAATCTAATATAATGGCTGGAACCTTCAGCATGTTCGGCGACTGCAGACTTCGTTGAGCGGCGGTGTTTGACGTCAGCTATGTGTTCTTTAACGCGGGTCTCTATGCTTCGTTTGGTTTGACCGATGTAAGAGAGGCCGCAGTCACAATCTAGTTTGTATACTCCTGCATCTTGTAGAGGTATGTGACACTTGACGGATGGTAAGGACTGGCTAATCTTCTTTGGCGGCTTGAAGTATGTTTTAATTGAAGCTCGCTTCAGGATGTAACCAATCTTGTCAGTGACTCCTCTGACATATGGTAGTACAGCAGGCAAACGATCAACAGTGGCTGGCTTCACTCGGTTTCTGTGACGGGGCCGTGGAACTTGGAGCTTGTTGTCTCGCAGTACTTGCTTGACGTGTTGAAGCTCAGCGGCAAGGTGTCTGTCATCACAGAGTCCGTGTGCTCTCTGAAACAAAGATTTTCCCACGGTAGCTAACTGTTTAGGGTGGTGGTGAGATTCACCGTTTAAGTACCTATCTGTATGGGTCTTCTTTCGATACACGGTGTGACTTATGGTCTGATCAGGATTCCTTTTAACTAATATGTCTAAGAAGGCAAGAGATTTATTATCCTCCAACTCCATAGTGAATTGAATTTTGTTATTGATGGAGTTGAGATGTCTTAAAAATGCATTTACTTGACTAGATGGTAAAACTGTGAAAGTATCATCTACGTACCGTTTGTAGAACCTGGGAGTGAAAGGAGCTGTTTTTAAGGCTGTCTCCTCGAAGTCTTCCATGAATATATCGGCGACTACAGGGGATACAGGCGAGCCCATCGCTACACCATCTACTTGTACATAGAATTTATTGTTCCACAGTAGGTAGCCAGATGTGAGGCAGTGCTCGAGAAGTTCTGCATATTCTAGAGGTAGGTTGTTCTCTGCTAGCTTCTTGGAAACAATTTCAATACAATCCTTGACTGGTAGGCATGTAAACAAGGACTGTACGTCGAAACTAACCATTACTTCATTGTCTTGAAGATGTAGATGTTTAATCTCATTGACAAAGTGGTATGAATCCTTCACAAACGCTGTAGTGTTGCCTCTGAGTGGTGAGAGTGTTTTCGCGACGTGCTGAGCCAATCTGTAGGTTGGTGTGTCGATTTGGCTTACAATAGGACGTAGCGGGGCGTTTGGTTTGTGTATCTTT
Organism: Trichoplusia ni; assembly: GCF_003590095.1. Classification (NCBI taxonomy): domain Eukaryota; kingdom Metazoa; phylum Arthropoda; class Insecta; order Lepidoptera; family Noctuidae; genus Trichoplusia; species Trichoplusia ni. The sequence continues at coordinate 1,244,641 of NC_039505.1, forward strand.
GGCAACCCATACAGTTTAGGTGGTTTTGCGCATGTAGGTATTAAGTAGGTAACATCTAGACTTAATGCTTCGGAGTGTTTCTTAACCAAGGCGGTGGCAGTTGTTAACACCTTTTTGGTAGGATCAGTTTTCACTGGTTTATATGTACTTGCGTCCGACAATAGATCTTCTATTTTAGCATTGTAGTCCGATGTATCCATGACGACCGTAGCGTTTCCCTTATCTGCACGGAGTATAGTTACATCTTGTCTGTTTTTGAGGTTCTTTAAAGCGAGATGTTCGGCTTTAGGGAGGTTTGGTTTGGGCACTACACTTCGACGTAAAACAGATGATATATCTTGGCGTATCGCCTCCAAATCTTCCTTCCTCACGTTATTGTTGAACAGGCAAGTCTCAACATTGCAAATAATGTCCTCGTACGGTATTCTACGCGGTGTTACAGCGAAATTTAAACCTTTTTGTAGTACTTGCACGGTCGGTGGATCTAACGTTTGTTTTGACAGATTTATAACTGCGCGTGATTGGTTGACGTTTGGCGGGCGCGTTCCGTTTTCGTTTATTGTTTTGTTTGACGCGTTCGATTTTGAATTTAATTTTTCATATTTATTTATTAAGTTTTGTTTGCTTTCGAGATATTTGGTGTTTTCGCGCTTGTTTAGTATTTCGAAGCATGTATTAAAATCGAAAGTTGATAAAACTGTTTTCAAATCATTAGTCACGATCTCAACGGTTTTGTTTAAATTTTGTAGGTCGGAACGAGTTTCATGAATTTTTAGGACGAGTAACTTTTTGCTTGCCTGATGGAGGATCTTGGCGCTCCCTCGTATGTCTTTCTTAGGTGATATCTTGAGACACGTTGGGATGAGAGATCTCTTCAAGAATGCTAAAGATGTTGTATATCTTGCGCGCTTAGTCTTGAGATCTTCCAACCGGCGTATTTTGTTTGCTATGTCCAGTCCGTACTGGGTTACATAGTGGTTTCTTAGGTTTACGCGAATGTTAGACATTGAAATGAAACTACTTTTACGGATTTTATCGCGGTTTAATTTTAGATTTTAGTTCCCGACGTTTCGAAACCTTTGCAAGTATCATGGTCACGGGCAGACTGAGATGGCGTTCGTCTTGACAGAAGATGTTGCTCGTTCTACCTTCATATTTTAATTAATTATTTGTGGTCCGACCTACGCAGTATGAGCTCACTGTGTCTTGATGTCTTGCAGCGCTGCTCTTGGGTTTGGCCTTGAGTTTATTTATTATTGGATCCCAAGTAGGTGATATCTTCCAGCCATCTTCTCTATTGAAATTAGGGTGTTTTTTAATCTCAATAGCCTCGCGAAACATCCTAGGTAGGAATTTGGATTCTTTAGCGAGGATCTGTGGTTGGTCAAATCTAATATATAAAAATCCGTAAAAGTAGTTTCATTTCAATGTCTAACATTCGCGTAAACCTAAGAAACCACAATGCTAATAAAGTTGTTTGTGTAGGGTTCTCTAATCGTTCTGTAACATTTTCGGCGTTGAAATATATACGTTGACCGCCTTCAAGATGAACATCTAGATGAGTCACAGGTGGATATCTTTCGTGAATGTTGAAACTTAAGATCCGCCGCACAGCTTCTGAAGAACTAATATATCTGCCTGACTGAAATCTAGTAATTTCATTATGTTCATTTCTCAACGCAAATGTAGCGTGGTCACTGCCCTTATTAATGTACTTACAAATATATTTTATTGACTCAACACTATTACACATTTCAACATTTATGTGAGTTTGAAATGTTCTAGACAACACAGGCGAATACGGAACGACCCACCTATTATCTAAAGTTACCTGTTGTCTAGACACTCGTTTTTCAACAGTAAAACCACCATTGTCTCTTCAACGACGACGATATAATGGGTATCCATCATGTCCTGTTACAGTTTCATCCACTAAGCATTTTGGATATCTTTTAGTGCAACGACCGTCTTGCATGCAAGGAGAATTCCCGTTAAATGCACCACATGGACCATGTACCATATGGGTTTTAACAATGTCGTATAGCACGCGATCTGCAATCGGACTTGAAATTTCAGCACTGATTAAACTGTCTACATCATTAGGTCGAACCTCATCTTTTAACCATAGCAGGATATGTGCGTGGGGTAAGCCGCGTTTTTGCCATTCAACACTATACATATAACACAATACTTCTCCAAAAATGTTATCTTTGGTAAGTAGATCTATCATTAATTTTAATTTTAAATGAAAAACTCTTGCGATGATATCATGGTGGTCATGCGGTGCTTGATCCTCAAGAAGCTCCCAAGTGATTTCATCACACTTAGGATTGGCAGTTACAGTAATAAATAAGTCAGGACATCCATATTTTCTTACGTAACAAAAAGCACCTTGAGTACGTTCGTGCATGTACCGTGGACCACCAGTAAAAGAAGAGGGTAAAATAACTAAACGGCCCATATTCACCGTATCATTATATTGCTGCATGGCGTCGCGAAGGTATACGTATTCTTCAGCGCGTAGCTTGCTCTGATTAAATCGTAAGTAAACTAACCTTTCAGTTTCAATTTTTGCGTACATGTCAACAATAAACTGATTGAAGAAGCCACGAAAACGTTGAAAGTATACAAACCTATTCCGCCTCACTTGCAAGTGGTAACAATAAAATTGAAGGCATGAAATCTTTTTATTATAATTAGGTGCACCTGTATGCGGATCAGTTTGGTATAATAACCATCTTCCCCTCGACAACATATCAGACGATATTGCAAACTGTCATAAGCCCTGTAGGTTTCGTAAATACGTTGCAAACGATTGTCTCTGGACCGGATAACAATATCACGCCTATCACATTCTTGGTCGACCAATACCACAGCAACTTCATTTGTGGATGGAGCATTATAACGCCTAGGATGTTCCTGAGTTGGACGCCTATCGGCATTTATAACAATTTTATAATTGCTATCATCATATCGAGGAAGAGCTTCTAGTGCCGATTTAAAACTGCATACATATGAATTAACCTGATGCAACATGTCTTGAAGTTGTGAAATTAGTTCAATATTAAATTCGGGAAATATTGATTTCTTATATTCGACTGTTCGTTGTAGTCGGACACGAAATATATTTAAAGAAACTTCAACCTAACCTCCAGAACAACAGAAACCAGCCGACTCCTTACTCCACTTTGAAGCATTACAAAAAACACATGCTACATTCATATTGCCTATTAAAGAAGATGATCTGTAATCAATTGCGAAGTTAGAAGCAAACCCACTTTTATATTTGTCGGACCACGCCACCGAAATTCTAGATTGATCATCTTTGTGTAAATCTAAGTTATTAAGACTATGTCGAAATCTGTCTGAGGTAAGACGGGCCTCTCGCTGTTCGTCCGTTTCAAGAGACCGAATTATTTCGATTCTTAATCTTTCATTAGACAAACTTATTAATCGATCTTGTCTCAAAGAATTGTAATGTTCGCGTACCGACTCTATTCGTTGTACATGCTCATGTTCATCTTCAAGAGATCGAATAATATTATGGTGCACCCTATCATTTGTCAATTCTCGAGATAAAATATGACGATCTCGGTCAGCTGTGAGTTCAGCCGTAGTTCTCGTTGTGAAGCAGTTTCAGCTTCTCGGGATAACACATGTTGTTCTCGGTCAATATTAAGCCTAAGTTCTCGTTGAGAAAAGCTTTGAGACGCACGTGATGTAGCTCGTCTCGCTTTGTCAGCTGCTAATCGCATCTCTCTCTCTGGAGAGCTTGCATTGGCTCGAGAAGTTGAGGCACTAACTCTCATAGAGTTTAATCGATGTGCTTTTCCTCTGCTGATTCTTGAGAACGCGCATTTCTCATCCTCTTAGCACCTCTCGAATTTCGAGATAAAAATGGTCGTTTTTTAGGTGGCATTTTGTATTTTTAATTAACTTGTATTTTTAATTGTTTGTGTGAAAACAATGAACAACAGACTATTATAAACGCTGCTAAATGTTTAGAAGGAGAATTAAAACCTAAGAAGTTCTCACCAGAACAAGCATTAGCATTATTTTTGGATGCCTCATTGTCGAAGCATCAATATGAAATTATTAAAAAAGCGACGAAGGACTTGGGCTGCGACAATTTTCCTTGCTATGATATAGTTTCAAAAGCCAAGAAGATGTGCTTAGCAGAAGATATAGAGTGCACCGAATCTTACGCTGTTGTAGGTTTACAAAATTTACTGGACCATACCGTGAAACGGATATTCATGACCAAAACGAAAGAAGAGTTGTCGGAAATGAATGATACCTGCACTTTAGATTCGAAATGGGGATGTGATGGCTCTTCCGGCCACAGTGAATATAAACAAGCTTTTGATGAAGAAGACATTTCTGATGAAAACTTGTTTTTGACATCATTGGTACCATTACGTCTTACTGATGCCAAAAATGATACTAATGTTCATTGGTTTAACAACAGTCCATCTTCTACGAGACTTTGCCGGCCAGTGCAGTTCCAGTTTACGAAAGAAACTCGTGAAATCATTAAAAATGAGATTTCAAGAATGGAGGGAGAAATTAAAAATCTTAACGAATCAATTGTGAATGTTGATAGGAAAATATATAAAGTGAAACACAATCTAATGTTCACTATGATTGATGGCAAAGTGGCTCAAACCGTTACTGATACGGCTTCAAATGCTGTGTGCTTCATTTGTAAAGCAAAGCCAACCGAAATGAACGACTTGAACCGTGTGAGGACCAAGGTAGTAGACGAGGCTGCGTTAAAAGTTGGCTTGTCTCCTCTTCACGCAAGAATCAAATTTATGGAATGTATTCTACACATCGCGTATAACAAATCATTCCAAATGTGGCGTGTAAATAAAAACACATCGCACTTACGTGATGAAGAAAAAAAAAAAGAATACAGGGGTTGTTTGCAAAAGTTGGCCTTAAAGTAGACTGTGTCAAACAAGGTTCCGGAACTACCAACGATGGCAACATGGCTCGTAGATTTTTTGCCGATGCAAGAAAAACATCGGAAATTACTGGGGTTGATTTCGATTTGATTTATCGATTTTCCATAATCTTACAAGTCATCAACTCCGGAGCTTGTATAGATGCTGTGAAATTTGGTGAATATTGCGAAGATACGGCCGAACGCTATTTAAGCTTGTATAGTTGGTATTATATGCCAAATACCATTCATAAAGTGTTGATACATGGCAGTAAAATTATATCAGCTGCAATGCTACCGATTGGTATGTTATCCGAAGAGGCACAAGAAGCGCGCAATAAAGATTATCGTCAGTACAGATTGCATCATGCGAGAAAATGTTCTCGAGAAAGTACTAAAGAAGACGTAATCAACATGCTACTAATTTCTTCGAATCCTTTATTATATACTATGAGGAAAGGGCCAATAAAAAAGCATTTGCCCTTAGATGAGGATGCAAAAAATCTCCTTAGTTATTAATTATTTTGTTTTTATTTATTATTTACATTTTTATAGCTAGTATGTTTGTTGTTATCTATATTTAGTTATATTTGCAAATAAAATATTTATAGTGATTAACTAATATTTTTTTTAATTGTTCCCATTTCGAATGCTAAATTTCGTGGAAAAACCATGACTTATAATCACAGTAATTAACTTATACATACTAGTGATGCATATTTATATTAGTAATGACATAATCATATCATTAAATAAGCAAAAAACTTATTGAAATCAATAACAAACGGCTTTACGTAGTTATTTCCTCGCGCTCATACATAGTCTCCCACTGTGCGGCGTCTCTCTGTCAGTATAAAACCTGACAGATGCTTTAGGCTCAAAATAGCGCTTTCCGTCGACAAGCCAGCACGAAACCCAAATTGAGCATCATGTATCGTGACATGTTGCACTACACTACCGTTGAGCAAGCTGTCAAGTATCTTGGCTGTTGTTGTAGCAAGTGAAATAGGCCTATAGTTAGTCTTGTCCGATGCATCTCCGGTTTTATTCTTTAGAATCGGCACTACAATTGTACACATCAGAGGTTCAGGCAGATAAGAGTGACCGAGACAGAGGTTAAACAGCATCATAAGTACACGAGGCAGATGCACTGCAGCATACTTGAAATGCTCGATACTGAGGCCGTCATGACCGGGCGATTTTCCTCTCTGCATGCTCTTAATGATTTTGGAAATGGTTTTGGTGGTGAAAAATACTTTTCGCTCTGTCATGACAGCCGCAGCACCGGTCACACAGCAGCCTGAGGCACCCACAGCAGGCTGCACAGTAAAATGTTCTTTGAACAAATAAGCAATAGGTTTGTGTTCACGCACACCACCAACACTCACGGGGAGACTCGGTTTACCATTAATAATGATAATAATAATAAATTTATTTGTCAGAATATTGATTGTTACAAAGGTGTTTTTAAACATATTTATCTCATGTCCAAAATATTCTGCTGTGTCCAGCGTACAAATATTTCAGAAAAAAAAATCTAATAAAATAAAAATCAAATTAAATAAAAATCAAATTAAATGTCAACTGAAATTATACAATGTCAAGAGTACAAAAAAAAGGACAACTAATATTACCTGAATATAATGCAAGACTCATTAATTAGAATGTTAGATTTATTATACAATGTCAGGGGTTATTAATTAAAGTATCTACAATATGACAATAGGTCAATACACAAAATATCAAATAGGTCAATACAGTATTATATCAAGGGTCACTCAGTCAATTATTATAATCGTAAAGGTAAGTCGTCGACTAATTTAAATTTTGAATCAAACTTTTCATTCAAAAACTCCTGCGTTGAGTAGTAACACTTTTGTAAAAGAAAGTTAAACAGTTTTTGTTTAAAAGTCAGGAAGTTAAGACTTTTAAATGCATTAGGTAATTTATTATAAATTTTAATTGCCATACAGTAAACATTATTCGAGAACAGTTTGATTCTTTGTTGAGGTACACAAAGTTTATATACAGGGTTATTGGTAAAACATTAACAACCTCTCAGGACTATATTTCTAACATCATAAGCAACAACTTTTGTTCTATGACTTTTAATAATTCATCAGATTTAAGTTCACCAGACTTTCTTACAAAAATAGTAATATTATAAATTGAACGCTCTAAATGTTTCGAAATCTACACGCACCAAAAAATCGCTAGTTATAGGTAAATAAACTGTGCGTCTAGTGCAATTGACATGGGCAGGGAGCGAGGGGGACGGGGGCGGGGATGCTAGACCTTGACCCATTTCTATGCGCCCGGGCGGCCGTCAGTGTTCGCTTTGATGCGCCGGCGTCGCGTCATAAGTGTCCTTCGTGCGAAATTCTTAAGTGCAAAGTGAGACGTAATTATCAGTGCGCGATGTCACAATATCAATATTCTAATGTCGAGTACACTGAAATGGTCCGAATACTCGCTAGGTGTAACGACAATGTTTCGGAAGCCTGTCGCCAATATGCGATACAATTCCCGAACGTGCCTACACCTAGCCGAGTAACAATGTTAGCTGCCACACAGCGGTTACGTGATTACGGGCAATTCCGGAGTGCCTTGAGGGATAGTGGTCGTCCACCGAGGCACACAGTGCGTGAAGAAGAAGACATATTGGAATTCTTCGAATTAAATCCAGCAGCAAGTACCAATGACGCAGCTCGGCGGTTTAATGTCACACAATACTTCGCGTGGAGTGTCATTCACGGTGAAGGAAAATATCCTTTCCACCCTCATCGTGCGCAGGAGCTCACTGAAGCGGACAAACCCGCACGAGTTGCTTTTTGCAATTGGTATTTAAATGAACGGCCTACAATATTATGGACTGACGAGGCTACATTTGGCAGAGTGGGGTTATTTAATACCAGAAATGAACATTTATGGTGTTACGAAAACCCGCACGAACCGAGACCTCATAATTATCAACACCGGTTTAGTGTGAATGTATGGGCGGGAATCGTGAATTCCACATTACTGGGCCCTATCTATTTGGATAGACTTAACAGTGAAACTTACGAACAATTTCTTACTGAAACACTACCGGTATTAGAAGAAGACATACCACTCGCCGATTTACGTGGTATGTACTTTCAACAAGACGGGGCACCTGCGCACTATGCTCACCGAGTCAGAGACCTATTAAACAGGATGTATCCTGGTCGATGGATAGGACGTGGCGGGCCCCGCGCTTGGCCTCCGAGGTCACCAGATATTACTCCTTTAGACTTTTATTTGTGGGGACATGTTAAGACGCTAGTGTACACAGGTCGTGCAATCACAAGCCGTGATATGTTAATAGAAAAAAATATTTGGGCGTTTAATTAAATTAAAATGAACTCTGAAGTGTTATCGCGAGTAAATGAACAGGTTATTTTTAGGTGTGGACTATGTGTTGGTTGTGAAGGTGACTATTTTGAACGTTATGTGCGCGATACTCACCGACACCCGCGAGACTTGAACTTGAGAGGTAATAATAATTTGTAAATATTGATTTGAAATATCTAATTATCATTAAATCAATTACTGTAAATATGCTGATTCCACTTTTTAAATACGCCTACATTTAAAAATAAAAATGGATGAATAATACCAGTTTTAAGTTGAAGAATGTTCAACATAACTTTCGTCACATTGCATATGTAATTTAAGTACCTACATAGAATTTGTTCTTATTTTATTTTTTAATGTAGCCAGTCCTAAGCCTGGATAAGTATGAAGGGAGAGTGGATTCAGTATTCGGTACCTACAAACAATTACTTTTATCAAGTGATAACCAGTTACAATTTTACAAGAAAAATACGTTACATACGGTACCTAGTTGATAGTTTGTTTTTATTAAGGTGTTAGTACGTAGGTACTGTGTGAAAGATCAAGGTCATTCCCATGTAACAAATGTCCGATTGTACCTAGGTATTATTTGGCTTTTACGTAAAAAGGCGGGAAATCGTAGCGTAGCTAGTTAGAATTATTACTACCTACGAGTGGTGTTGTGGTACCTACAATAAAATACAGAGTTGAAACGTGTTAGATAAGACAACGAAATATTGAAGCTTTGTTTTTGATGAATGTATTATGTTTTATAAAAAGTCATAGAACAAAAGTTGTTGTTCACGATGTTAGTAATATAGTCCTGAGAGGTTGTTAATGTTTTACCAATAACCCTGTATATTACGACTTTTTCTTGTTACAACATCATTGTGTAATTGAAACAGTGCTAGATTTTTATGTACAAAGATACAAAGTTCGAATATATATAAAGAGGGGAGTGGTAATATTTTCAATTTCTTAAAAATTGGGACACAGCTTTCCAATGGATGGGCTTTTGTCATTGATCGTTTTGTCATTTAATTTACTGGTGTTTTTCCAAAAGCTTTTAAATTGTTTATCGGAATAATTCATTGCAAGAAGATCCATAGCCAGTTGATTTTGCCTGTTTTGACATGTCTTCAATTTATTTTTAAAGATTTTGCGTGACTCGGACATTTCCTCAAAAACAGGTCCGGTACGTGGTCTCCCAGCCAGAACCCACTCCATGAACTTAGACCGTGCCTTCCCGTGCGCGCCAGCAACGTGCGCATTCCATCCCATTACATAGCCCCGTTTTCTTTTACACTTTTTATGGGTGCGGGTAAGTATCGCAGCCTTAGTTAGGATATTAATTATATCAGTGTACAGTCTATCAATTATTTCGTGGTGAGACTTATTGCAACACACATAGTCACAACATTTGTGCAATTCAGATGGAAAGTCAATATCACGGAGTTTTGAGTTACATATGCTGTGATATTTATTTATCTGATCAGGCCTTCTTTCCCCCCAGATTACATGTCTATTTCTATTGTCCTCGTCGGAAACTACATTCTTTTTGTTCACCTTTCTCCAGTTACACTCAACTATGAGTGGAAAATGGTCGGACCAAAACACGTCATACTGTACGCATACCTTATTGACTGTGGTCAGTGCTGATTGAGTGACAAGTGCATGGTCCAACCATTTAACACAATCCCGATGTGAATCTTATCGATACATAAACGTATCCGACTGAAGCCCCAACATAGTTACATCTGCACAACACCACGAATAATCATTACAGAAGTTCAACAATTCATTATAAAATATTTCATCCGGGTGGGCATTAAAGTCCCCTAGTATATAAAAAGTTTCAACGCCAAGATTTTCTTCATACTCTATAATTGACCTTACAATCCCAAGACACTCAGTAAACAGAGGAATGTTTTCAACACAATCAGTAGGCATGTATACACTAAATACAACCATACATCTACTATTACTACGGCTATTTTTATTGCTGTTACTCTCACATTGTTGCACTTTATGACCGACGCAGAGTCAAACGCACTTTTTCTCCATAACAGCGCGACGCCACCGTATGGTCTCCCTGTTAACAATCCAGCTGATGTATCCACCGCAGAGGTTCCAGTTGATCCAAAATTTCTATCGATTGTGCCAAGTATTGACAGGTCATAGGGCATAAGCCAGGTTTCCTGCAGTGCTATCACGTCGCCGATTTTGCATAGATCACGAACACCTTCAATAGACCTTTTAATAGATTTACAGTTGTAACTAATTAGCTTGCAATTACTTTTAGTCATTAAATGTTTCGATTAATATTAATTCCAGTTTTCAGTGTCTGTCCTTTGTAGTTGCTAATTGTCACAAATTGCCTGAATGAAACTCCGTCCGGCCATAGGTTTTCATCCATGAACACACATAACTTATCTTTAGGTATTAGGAATTTATAAGCCTCGTAGCCCTTAGCTTGTTTCATTATCATTTTTTCTGGTGTTATTTCAACGTTTGTCCTAGCAAAAACGTATTCATTTATGTCCTGAGGTGATGCGTCTTTGTGTACGTTGTAAATATAAAATGGGATTTTTATTTCCGCAGCTTTAAATTTACATTCAGACAGTCGCATCGCTTTCCCTTTAATCCCAATGAAACGGTTTTTGTTGTATAATCTTCTCTTATTAACAACTTCCTTCCATTCGCCTTCCTTTGCCACATCGACCCAGGTTCTCGCTATCTCAGTCGCACTCGCATGTTCGTCCGTATCGCTGTCTCGCAGCGCGGGCTCTTGCACGCGCCTGTTGGCCTCATTTACCTGGGTTTCTAACGTCGAAACCGCGGTTGTGCAGTTGCGAGCCTCCACGTATTGCGCCCGCGCTTGCTCAGGCAGCTGTGCGAGCGAGACGGATTTAGCAGACTTCTCATTAGCGCAAACGGGCGCGCATGATGTTATTGAGACTGGGTGTCCTTGAAACGTTTTTTGCATCCTACTAGATGACGCGGGCGCACCGGTTGTTGACCCCGAGTTCGGTGAACTTGACGATTGTGGCTTATTAATATTTCTATCACATATTTCTAAATATGAGCTTTCTTCTAGTACGTACACTCCTCTGCAGCGATTTACTTTGCAATCACCACTTTCAATTATTGTTTGATCCATTGGTTGTGTATCTCGGGTCCCATACATTTCCTCCACAAATTTTGTAGTTGCATAATTTTTCTTTACAGTGCTTACCTCAGATTCCAATATCAGAATTATTTTTAGCAGACTGCAAACATCCACATGATCCCAAGATATTGGTGGGAGAACATGAAGGTTTCTCGCAACAAAAACAGGAACAATGTCAGGGTCCGTTACTTTAAGAAGATCTATGATATCCTCGAGCTCCCTGCCTGCCTTATTTTTGCTTATTGCATGCTTAATGTTCGGTACAGCTTGAAACAATAAGTTTTTAGCACTTCTTATGACATCTTCCGAGAATGCACTTTTACAAATTTGGATCAGGCTAAAATTATCCATAACATCAATTTTATGTTGGATAAAACACAACAACTCGTTGATAACCACGTTGCACTGGTTGCATTTCACAATATTATTGTTTTCCATACTTACATCCTAATACGCGTTTTATACATTTACCTATTTTATTATCTAGTTTTTTTTTTTTAGCAATGTATTTAGTTTTAAATTTTATAATATATTAGATATAACATTATAGTAGATGGGTAATCCTAATTTTGTTCGAATCGTCTAAAGAGTTATTTTATATTTATCGACTAGCTGTTGCCAGCGACTTCGTCCGCGTGGTTAGAAGATATAAGATTAGATTTATATTTACCCTGTTTTTTCCACATTTTCCATTGTATCTTCGCTCCTATTAGTCGCAGCGTGATGATTTATAGCCTAAAACCTTCGATGAATGAAAACAAAAAATACTTTTTCAATTTGAACCAGTAGTTCCTGAGATTAGCGCAACAAACAAACTTTTCAGCTTCATATATTAGTATAGATATAAACTTCTCATGTGTTTCTCGGTGTAAGTAACTGAACTCCTCCCAAAGGACTCGACCGATTCTCGTGAAATTTTGTGTGAATATTGGGTAGATCTTAGAATCGGACTACATATGTATATTCTTAATCCCCCTTAATGTTAAGGATGGTCCAATTTTTTATTTTTTGTTTTTACTTTTTTATGATACAACTTACATAAAATACATATATATATAGCCCTAAAACTTTAACCTTCTATGATCAACCCTTATTTTCTTATATGGCAAAACAAATTTTGTTAAGTTCAGGCACTGGGTACAGTACATATACATAGATGCATTACATCTTAAATATATATTTATATTGTCTGTATACACACGGTGATTTTTAGTCGTCTTACAAACACAGCCCAGTTCATGTATCCGACAAATAATACCTAGGCGCGATTTTTTTTTTATCATCAACAAATAAAAACTCAGCGCCTTACCATCTCGAAATGTTACGCAACCGAGGTGTGATCCACCCGCAAATGCCAGGACTGCCAGCCATTTCAGCAGCAACGCAACGGCTTCAACCAGTTTCGCAGCCCAGCTGATCTCGAAGAGAACGTATTTAATTGCTTCGAACTACACCCGCGTCGTTGTACCTAGTACGGTTGCTGCCAGATTTTCGGCACAGTAAGTATCTATTGCTACCTGCTACATACTTAGTGAGAACATCAAGATTACAATTATAAGAAAGAATAACTATTTTGCGGTAGGGCTAATGAACTGTGTTAAGACGCCGCCCACCGCCGCCCGCAGCCCTCTCCATTGTTACGGTTCGGACCGCGCTCGCAACAGTGTTTCGAAAACTACGCCTTACGTTATAATATTGAATGAAAATTGCATTTTAAATTTATTCAAATCTCATAAATACCTATTTTTTTATTATGAAAGTTTTCTAGTCATTGGATTCATGAACTGGGCTGCTTTTGTAAGACGACAAAAAAATCTCCGTGTATATGTATATAGTGAATTGTATGCATAATTTTGTGACTTCTTCCATCTTGGATCCACACTATTGGACATGGAGGGCACAGAACGGCGTAAGACATCTTAAAATACACGTAAACAATTAAAATAAGTAAAAAAAAATATTTTGTCCTGCTAGCTTGTACTAGACGAAATTCTGTGCGCCGTGCTTTGTTTTTTTTATTGTTTCAACAATATGTTACTTGTATAACGAAAATCTTTTTCTATACCTTTACCAGACTACTTACTACCCGATATGACTTAAAATGCTGTGAGTCGTTAAAAAGATAAAAATAAAGGTAACAGATATAAAATACAGGTTTTACTATTTATACCATGTACTGGCAAATAATGGCAATAAGTTTTAATGCTTATAAGATATTTTATTGAGGATTTTTGCTATTAAACATAAACTGTTTCTCTGAAAATACAAAGAAATTACATTTAAAGTGGACTAATATCGCCTCCTCAACTTTTTATAACATTATATTAGCAAAATAATCTGAATATCATCCGCCATTTAGTTACGTGTTGCCCCTATGCCTCCCCTACTCACTTCAACGGACAACTTAATACACGCGCGAAACGCGGCAAAATTCAATTTAATGAAATGTCATTTCGTTACCTGCATAGTAGTAAAATGTACAGTAAGAAATGAAATTAAAAAAAAAAAACTTATATCCTTAACAAACATTCGCAGTGATTCGCTTTGGCTGCATACAGTAGAAGTAGATGTAGGATCTGATGATAAAGTATCATCCTCATCATCATGCAATGCAGGGGGCGATCTTGTGGAATAGCTATTCCAGTTTTCATTGCTACATTGTGTAATACACAACAAGCTACGGTTATGTTTCTTGCCACACATGGGTGATAATGTAATATCCTGTCTTTAAGAAGGCATCACCAGCGGATGAACGTGGAGCGGATGACCCATCGAATGGGCCCGAATCGTAGATTTATTCAATCTAAAATGCCCTTACGATTAAGGTCTCTTTCCCGCCGCCCAAGTCGACTTTCTTCATTTTGAGCGCATCACAACAGATGAAGTGAATACACCGAATTCAATTAAAACTGAATAATAAAAAACATTCAAACAGCTGATCGTAGAATGACGCCATTTCCTTTCGTTAACACTTGGGTCTCGGCGATCGTTTAATTTCCTATCAAACGCAACGACTTCGTTTCGTTGGCGCTTGTCAAAAATTTTATTGCGGCTACCTTTTCGTACCTTTTGGATTTGTATAAACATAAACAAGATTTATAAATTAGTTCGCGAAAGAATGTGTACTTTGTATGCACGCATTTTTTTTTATTTTTACTCAACTACAGAGAAAAAATCACAAAACTTAAATAATTCAGATCAAATTACATTTAGGAACATAGTAGGATAAATCTTATTATGAAAATTTATCAATAATATTAAAAGAAAAAAAACATTAATGCCTCTACCTGGCTCTATAAAATAATTAACAATATCAAATTTATCATACAAACTAGCTGTTGCCCGCGACTCTGTCCGCGTGGACTTCAGTTGTGTTCGGTGGCCGCCGTTTCAGTAAATCATTGTGCATAAAATATAAATATTTCATAAATAGAGATGACGACGGGGTATAAAAAGAAAAAATCTCAATACGTATTTTTTCCTTTTTCAGAAAAGCTAGAATTGACAAAGATTAACTGTTTTAAAGTTTAGGAGAGGGGGCTTGTGACGTAACGATATGGTAAAATGTATACACAATCGTGACGTCACGCGTAAGTTTCATTCACTGTAATTTGGTCAATTTATGTTTGCGGGATAAATTAAAAAATACGTATCCATTATTATACAAAAAACTACAAGACGGACACTGCAAAAAAAATTGTCGTCATCCCTATTCTTATGAAATATTTCAATATTCATAAAAAAATGAAATTTCTGCAGTTATCATTAACTAGCTGTTGCCCGCGACTCCGTCCGTGTGGACTTCAGTTGTGTTCGATGGTCCCCGTTTCCATGAGAATGCCGAGATAAAATGTAGCTTGGCCCCCCATTACACCCTTTAAATTCAGACTACCCTTGTGCACATATTTCATTACTTTTAACAAACAATGTTTATAAATTTTACTCACTAATTATCGTTTTCAAGTCTCTCACCTCAGTGCTTAACATTCACCTTTGACCCCGCACTTCATCACCATGGACGCTAAACTAGCACTGAACTTGGAAGAGTTAGAATCCCTTTTTACTGCGAAGATGGCTGCTTATGAAGCAAAGTTTGCTACAGCTTCCTTTGGCTCCTCTTCTTCTTCTGCTTCAACATGCCTATCTCAAGACTTTAGCGAGTTCAAAGGCTTTGTTTTGCAAGCTTTGTCAAAATTCAAAACTCAACTAGAGTTACTGTCACTAGGATTTGACAGGCATGAAACTACAATGCGGCGCAAGGTCCTCTTAATCCATGGTGTCCCAGAAGCCAAAGATGAGAAAGCCGTTGACGTTGTTGCTAAAGTGTTCAATGACAATTTGAAGCAGTTGCGCGCGCGCAGTCGTAGCGAGCGGTCGAGCGAGCAGTTGACGCTTACGCGATTGTAACTATTTGCGCTTACCCTCATTTTTATTAATTAATGCTACTTGATGAGTGAAAATGTAGAATTTTGTGACTCAAGTGGAAGTGAGATGGTGGAAGAGGATCTTGAAATGGAGAGCGAGCAACAAGTTAATAGGATGGAGAAAGAGAAAAATACGGAGTTAAGTAGAGAGCAACAAGTATTACCGGAGAAAAGAAGTAGACAGGAAGATGACGAAGAAGTAATTGAAGGTGATGACGGTTTCATAACCATAAAACGTGGGAGTAAACGACCAACACGAAGAAATTCAAAAAATTTTGAAGACTTGCAATTGAGATTTTCGAATAATAGTGTGAAACCCATAGAACATATTGTGTGTATTACGGCCAAAGAAACATTACCGAGGCAATTTGGGATGGCGAAACTTTTGAGATCTCATAATTTAGGAAACATAATTAAATTAGTATACAAAAACCCTTATAGGGCCTTAATATATTTTGACAAAAAAGAAAATGCAGTGAAGATGTTAAATTGTGAGAAATTATTAGCCAACTTGGAATATAATGTCAATATAGTAGGTGAATCATCGTTATGCTATGGTTTACTGAGACAGGTGGACTTAGAAATAGAAGATAAAGAAATATTAGAAAACCTTAGGTGTGATTTTGAGATCATATCTGCAAAACGATTAAAAAGACAGGATAGCGATGGTAAATGGGTAAATTCTGAAACAATTCGCCTATGTTTTAGAAATCACAATCTACCGTCATATGTATATGGTTTTGGGTGCAGATTTCAAGTTGAACCCTATATTTTCCCTGTATCCCAATGTTCAATATGTTGGCGATATGGACACCTTTCTAGAACATGTCCTTCAAAAAAGATCATATGCCCTAAGTGTGGAAATAATCACGCAAACTGTGAGACAACTAATTTTCAATGTATAAACTGCAAAGGTCCACATATGGCAATGAATAAAAGATGCCCTATTTTCTTGAAAGAAAAAGAAATTAGAAGAATTATGTCAGAAAAGAACTGCAGCTATCGGGAAGGATTAGAAATATATAAAACCGAAAGAAAAATACAGGAAAATAATACAACACATAATGTGGATGCTGTTATGAATAATGAAACAAATAAACAGTTGCCACAAACAGAATGGACTCAGGACACAGAACCAAGAAGAACATATAGAGAAGTGGTTGTTACAGAAGCCGTTATACATGAAGAAATGAGTGCATCGGAGGAATCTGAAACAGAAGACAGCCAGAAATTAGATAATAAAACTAATACGCAGTCTGAAAAACCAAAAAAGAAGAAATCACGAAGAAAAAAAACGAAAACAGGATCGTATGGACAGGAACATTCACAAACAAATATAAGTGAGGCTGAAAACACCAATAACAAAGAGGATAAACAAAGGCAACCAGGTGAATGCAAAGAATATTGGTATGGACTATATAAAAAAATTAAGGATATATGTATGTCGAGAAATAGCTTTTCTGATAAGCTGGGATTAATTATCAACATAATTGTTCGGGATTTCATTGCACTATGTTTAAAAATAATAAATGGTAAAGATATTTTAAATCGTATACTTTCGTTCTCCACTAATGGATAATAATTTTAATAACAGTTCTTATTTCATAAACATATTGCAGTGGAATGCCCAGAGTTTGAGACCTAAAATTTCAGAATTTCAAGCTTTATTAAGTCAAGAGAACATTTATATTGCTTTAATATCAGAGACTTGGTTGGAACCTGACTCATCATTAAATATAAGTGGATATAATATCTTTAGGAATGACCGAAGCGATTCATATGGGGGAGTCGCCATTGTAATACACAAATCAATTAGAGTTCAGTTAGAAACTTTAAATCATAGTAATTCAGGAATAGAAATAAAATGTGTTAAACTTTTAAATTGTAAAGAGATTAAGAATATTATCTTGATATATTGTCCTTCCTCGGTGCATACTGTTCAGTCGGATTGGGATTTGATATTCACGAAATATACTAGTAAATGTCTAATAGCTGGTGACTTCAATGCACATCACCATAATTGATCATGTAAATCAGATACAAGAGGTACGATGGTTTTTGATGCTGCTTTGGATGCGGGATACATCTCGCTTAACAAAGGGGCAGGTGAGCACACGCGAATTAAGATGGTAAATGGTTATTTACAAAAAACGTCCCCTGATATTACATTTGCTTCCACAGATTTAGCTTGTAAATTTGAATGGCATGTATTGAGCGAAAATTTGGGCAGTGATCATATGTGTATTAAAATTAAAAGTATCTATAGGGAAGCTATATGTATAGGTAAAAAACGTAAATATAAATCAGCCAATTGGAAAGGATATACAAAAACTATAGAAGAAGCTATTTTACCATACTGTAGAGAGTTAAATGCTCAACAAAATTATGATTATTTCATTAACATTATTAATAACGCAGCTGATAAATATATACCGTATACAAAACAATTCACGCATTATAAACCGGGTTTCCAACCAAAGTCTTACTGGAATGAAACACTCTCTAAATTAGTAGCCGAAAGGAGGTTGGCTCTAAGTAATTTTAGGTCAAATCCTACCCCCTTCAATTTAAACATTCTAGAAGAAAAGACAACAATCGCTAAGAAAGCTATTAGTAAAGCCAGATTAAATGAGCGTCGTAATTTTTACACAAGCATTGATGAGTCAACAACGGTATCAGAAATGTGGAAACGAATGAGATGGTTGAAAGGGTGTAGCTCGGCTAAATCATACCCGTCAAGGGACCAGAAAGTATCTCTAATCCGTGATCTGGCTCCTGATTATGTATGCTATGAGAAACCAACATTTAATTCATTCAACGTAGAGTTGGAACTCCCGGTTACATTACATGAACTGTGTAATTCACTCAAGACTAAGGATACAGCACCTGGTGAGGACGGGGTTTCTTATTCAATGATCTTTAATTTACCAACCAAGGGAAAAATATTTTTGGTGAATTTGTATAATGATATTTTAAATTCTAGTACCGTACCCGTACAGTGGCGTGACATAGTACTGATGCCTATTCCAAAACCAGCTACAACCAGCGACAGCAATCCAAAGTTAAGGCCTATCTGCTTAATATCATGCTTGTGTAAGATTCTTCACTCCATACTGACTAAACGCATTGAATGGTTTATAGAGAAAAATAATATTTTGTCTCCATATACGTCGGGTTTTAGAAGAGGGCAATCATGTCAAGACTGTTTAACGAGATTGACCACACAAATTCAATTAGGTTTCTCGAAAAGTTATGCAACAATCGCGTGTTTTATAGATGTTGAAAGTGCATACAATAATGTATTAATTAATAAAATGATATCGATATTGAATGAAATAGGTATCGGTAACAAAATATGTTCATATTTATGGACTTTTTTGAATGAAAGACATCTTAAAATTATTGATGAATCTAATGAAGATGACACTATGATTAGATATACAAGTTTAGGATTAGCCCAGGGTGACCCTATATCACCAATATTATTTAACGTTGTAACATTTAAATTATTCTCAAAAACTAACAATGTACATATGTGTCAGTACGCTGATGATTTTGTCTTGTATAGTACAGACAAAAATCTCTCAGAAAGTACAACTAAATTACAAGAAACATTAGACATATTTTCATCTTGTCTAGCTGAATTAGGATTGCGTTTGTCGAATAGTAAATCAAAACTATGTATTTTTAGTAGGGGATTTAGGAGACAAAATATTACATTGAAAATAAACAATAGTGCTTTAGAATTAGTAGACAGCTATAAATATTTAGGGTTATGGCTAGACAGATCGCTACGATGGGGACGTCATGTTAATGAGGTAGTCAGAAAGTCACAGAAATACTTAAATATACTCAAAGTTCTAGCAGGTACTTCTTGGGGTATACACCCCAAACATTTACGCAGAATATATATAGCGATAGTCAGGAGTCGTATAGACTACAGTTGTTTTATTTACGACAACAGTGCGAGTTCACATTTATATAAATTACAGAAAGTACAGAATCAGGCACTGAGAATTATAGGTGGTTTTATAAAATCTACGCCGATCCACACCATGGAGAGTGAGCTATGTATTCCACCATTGCACATAAGAAGAAAATTCCTAGCCTACAAATA
Source organism: Trichoplusia ni (assembly GCF_003590095.1). Taxonomy (NCBI): domain Eukaryota; kingdom Metazoa; phylum Arthropoda; class Insecta; order Lepidoptera; family Noctuidae; genus Trichoplusia; species Trichoplusia ni. The sequence continues at coordinate 1,264,650 of NC_039505.1, forward strand.
TTGTTTAAAATCCCTATCTTGGACTAATAATGTAACAATCAAATTATTAAAAGAATTAAATATGTTTATTAACAACAGCTATTGGACACGGAAAAAGATTCCATTACTTGTAAATGTTTTAAATGAAATTAAAGATGTACAAGTGGCCTCATCCTCTCCATTAGAGATGTATACCTTAAAAACGTGGGTCTCTTACATTGACACGAATAACATAGTCTCGGTTGATTTGGACAGTATGCATCGAGCTAAAGATTGTTACGAATTAAATCTGTTGAAACACACTGTAATGAAAGAATTAATAGAGAAATATGCTGATTGGGTAGTAATTTACACAGATGGATCTAAGAGCAAGAAAGGTAGGGGTTCTGCATTTTACGTTCGCTCGCAAGAAAATTCTAATGGATGCTTTAAAGTAATTGGAAATGTGTGTATCATGTCGTTGGAGCTCATTGCAATCTCAGAAGCACTATCATATTATTATATCAAAACCATTTCTGAAAATAGAGCTGTTATATGTTCAGACAGCAAGAGTGCGTTATATCATATAGCTCGATGCGCCTCTGGTCGCAGAGGTACACCGATAGCATACGAGATACTCTCTAAAATTGAAGAACTAGCGGAGAAAGGAGTGGATCTGAGGTTGCAATGGGTTCCTTCGCACATTGGGATACGTGGTAATGAGGAGGCGGATAGATTGGCGAAAATTGGAAGTACAGAAGGACAAGAAATATATGTGAAACCATATTATTCAGAAATATTAACGAAATACAATGGACAGTGTTATGATTTATGGAAAGAGTATTTCGATCAGAGATCGTTGGAAAAGGGTTTATGGTATAAAACTATCCAATGTCAGCCTCCTCGTATACCGTGGTGTACATATAGCCAGCTGAGTAGGAAACTGATTACTATAGCGCACAGAATCAGGACCGGACATATCCCATCAAACAAATTTGCCTTCTTAATGGGGAAAGCTCCTTCCCCTAAATGTGATACTTGTGGTGTAATAGATGATACTTACCATTTGTTGATGGAATGTGTTCAGTTCCATGCGGAGAGAAAGGAACTATTTGAAAAATTTGATGTGGATATATTGCAAGTCGGAATCATGAATTCCTTACTATCAAAACCTAACAGTGAAGAAGCTTGTCTTTTGTTTAATCTATTGGCATCATAAGTTAAGCTACTTAGTAAATAATTAGCGAATAAGATTAACCGGACTGACATATACATGTAGTATAAAAGTCCAAAAAAAAAAAATAAAGAATAAAAAAAAAAAAAAAGACAATTTGAAGCTGAGTGAGCTGTCCAGAGAGAACATCCATGTGTGCCACCGATTGGGATCAGGCAAGCGTTCCAGACCATTACTCGTGAGGTTCTTTACCACCGAGCATCGCCACCTTGTTTGGGATGCCAAGAAGTCACTTAAAGGTACAGGTTACACAATATCCGAATTTCTTACTCGTATGCGTCACCAAACGTTTATCGCTGCACGCAAACGCTTCGGGATGACTAATTGCTGGTCGAGTGAGGGCAAGATAGTTATCATCACTCCTGACAAATCTCGTCACAAATTGGAATCCATGGAGGAACTTCAAAAACTACTTTTATGATATCCCTCAAACAACGATGTCCTTGAACAGCCGGCAGACCCGATTTCACCTCAGCCTGCCTCAACAAGGTCCAAAGGAGGTTTAAGCGACGTAACTAAGTTTGTTTATCTTCAGTATTAATTTTAACCTTGCTGCCTTGCACCTCATTTATTTTACCGCTGATTCATAGCTTATTGTTACATAACCTTTGTTTCAACCACCGTCTTGCACTTCATTCTTTTCCTTTCTTTAACACCTTCAACATTTGTATTATTTATCTATTACTATATATAATTATAGTCGGTATCTTGATGAAAATGTTATTGACATTTACATTCCGTAACTTTTAACTGACAGCTGTCAGCTGTCAAACCCAGTAATGTCTTTGCATTTTGTTCACGTTTCGTTACACCTTATCAGTTTAGGTGCATCGCAGCAAAATCTTCTATCTGTTTATGTTACTATGTATTTTTTATTTTCTTACGAGTTGGGGAGGTTGTCTTTTAAGCAACCAATAAACCTTAATTTTGTATTAATTTTTAGTTTTTACTTATTTTATATTTTAATTTAAATGGACATTGTAGCTAATTTTAATGACAACTTCTTCTCTTGTTCCTCTTCTGACAGTTTCGCGAGCGCGGACAGTCGCGATGCGTCCATTCCACGCTCGCTGCATGATAACCTCTCTTATCTTTTTTCTAATTTCCCCAAAAATCTCCATATCGCCCACATCAACGCTCAGAGTGTTCCGGCTCACTACTCCGATCTTCTGGTATCCTTTAGCAGCGTTCATCTTGACATCCTTCTCATCTCTGAATCGTTCCTTAAGCCCTCCCTTCCCTCGACCCACTTTGCGCTTCCTGGTTTTGTGTTGATTCGCAACGATAGAACTGGGAAAGGCGGGGGTGGGGTCGCTATCTATCTCCGTGTCGATTTACCCTACAAGGTTATTTATAAATCTCCTTCCCTTTACTCTGAATCGGCTAAATACATTTTCCTCGAAGTCCTCGTCAACCACTCCAAAATCTTAATTGCGGTATTTTATAGTCCCATTTGTCACATTAAATATTTTGGTGATCTGGAAATGCAGTTTTCTAACCTTTGTCCCCAGTATCACCACGTTATCATGATGGGTGACTTCAATAAATGTTTATTAAAAAACGATTTTCGCCCAAGAAGACTGCAAGGCCTCCTGTCTTCCATCAATCTTCATATTTTTCCTCTTTCTGCCACTCACTTTGCCCCGAATTCTTCTCCATCTTTGCTTGATCTCATGTTTGTTTCGTCTCCTTCCAATGTTTCCGACCACGGCCAACTTCCTGCTTGTTTTTCCTATCACAACCTTCTCTTTATGTCATATCGCATCCGTTCCCACAAACGCAAATCTCAACTCTTGAAGCTACGCAGCTTTAAGGGTATAAATCTGGAGGCATTGCAGCTTGACGCTAGTCTTATTGACTGGAGCCCTGTGATAGATGTCTCTGACATCGACAACAAAGTGAACCGTTTCACTTCTACATTACTTGGTTTATTCGATCCACATGCCCCGGTCCGCTTAGTGAAAGTTTGTCGCGAACCGGCTCCCTGGATCTCACCCACCATTTTGGATGCCATGGCTCAGAGGGACAGAGCAAAGCGCAAATACGAACGCAGACCTTCTGCTGAAAATCTCGTTCGTTACAAAGCCGCACGCAACCGCTGCAACCATTTATGCCAGACAGCCAGAAGAAAGCACTTCCATGATAACCTCATCGATCGTAGCTGTGGCGATGTCTGGAAATTTCTGCGTTCGGTTGGGATTGGTAGGTCTAGCCTAGCTGCCGATAGTGACATTGACCTAACGGCCTTAAATCACCATTTCTCTCTTCCCAAATTGCTTTGCAAATTGCAATTTCTTCCTCTGCGATGGGTAACGACAATCTATGCTCTCGTATGGTATTCCCTATACTCTCACAGTTACTCCCCATTCTTACGCATTTATTTAACTATTCCCTATCATCCAGTTCCTTTCCTACTGCGTGGAAACTCGCGCATGTTATTCCTCTCCCTAAATCCCCAAATCCATCCACTTTCTCCCAATACCGACCTATTTCAATACTTCCTTATCTTACCTTAATCCGGTTTTCGTCCTGGCCATAGTACCGTCACAGCTCTCCTCAATGTCACGGATAATATCCGCTGGGCTATGGAAAATAAATCTCTCACTATCCTTGTCCTTCTCGACTTCAGCTCTGCTTTCAATTCTGTGGACTTCGATATCCTCCTAGGAGTCCTGCAGGCTCTTAACTTTTCCTCCTCTTCCTTGACCTGGTTTGGCTCATACATCCGAGGTCGTTCTCAGCGAGTCCGCCTTGATGAGAGTTACTCTGACTGGTGCGATTTTGTTGCGTGTACCTCAGGGAGGCGTCCTTTCTCCTCTTCTTCTCTCAGTCTTCATTAACTCCATCTGTAAATTCATTTCCTCAACCTTTCACCTTTATGCTGATGACCTGCAGATCTATCGTCATTTTACCCTGCCTGAGGCTAATGCTGCCATAGATGCCATGAATCGTGACTTAGCCAGCATTGGCAAGTAGGCTAGATCTTATGGTCTTCTAGTTAATCCTGCTAAGTCAAAGGCCATGATTATTGGCAGTAGGCACTACCGCAATGCTATTGATCTGTCCTCCCTGATGCCTCTGTGTCTCGATGGTGAGGTGATATCCTACTCTGACACCGCTAAGAACTTGGGGGTGTTAATAGATTCACATCTCTTCTGGCGTGATCAGGTTAACGAGGTAAGTCGCAAAGTCCACTTTTCCATACATTCTTTGCGATGCCTACAAACCTTTCTTCCTCACAAGACCAAAATTTTATTAGCCCAATCCCTTATTCAGCCTATTATCGACTATGCCGATGCCTGTTACTTGGATGCCACCGAGGAGCTGCTAAATAAGCTTGAGAAGGTGCAAAATTTGTGTATCCGCTTTGTTTTTGGGCTCAGAAAATACGATCACATCTCTCAGTTTCGCAATGAACTCAAGTGGCTCCCGATTCGCCTTCGCAGGAACACTCGTATCCTATGTCTCCTATATAATGTCCTTCACAACCCACTTTATCCCTCCTACTTGCGTGACCGCTTTTCCTATATCCCCCTCCTGATGCCCTTTGCAGATCACACCTTTTAATCCCATCTCAAAATTCACCCTCACTCCACCGACTTCTATTCCTTCTCCTTCTCTGTCCATGCAGCGCGGCTGTGGAATGCGTTGCCGCCTAACATTCGCGACTCCCAATCTATCAGTATATTTAAACGTCGTGTCAAAGAACACTATCTTGCATCACTAAGATAGCTTAATGTCCTTGTCTTATGTTATATTATATATTTATATAAGTATATATTTTATAAATATTGTTTTATGTGGTGTATTTGTTATTTTTATTGTCCTATATTTGTCTACACACTGTGTTTATGTTTCTTTTTGTCATCTCCTGTCGCAGGTCTGCTGGAAGAAGTTTCTTGAGAAATAAGCAGTACCTTTGTACCTTCGGTGTTTTTCTTTTTATACGTGTTTTACTCTGTGTTTGTTGTGTGTACATAAATAAATAAATAAAAAGAGTTTTATATTAGTTTTGACCTACCATTTTATTTCATGTTGATCTGAAATATAATTGATTAACAGAGTAGTAATCCCATTCGCTACTGTGTGGCATCGCTATTTTTTTCAGAGAAAAAAAATGTTTTTTTGTCTATGGCAACTCACAACTAAACGTCACTTTCTTTTTTCGCGACTTAACGGCATCGTGGTGATTTTGTTAATTGCACTTTAATTACGTTATATAAATAGTTTTTGGCATATTTCAAGTCGAAAAAGTATTGCCAAGTGATACAAAAGCCTTGAAAATGCTGGCCAAGATGTTTAAAAGTGATCTTCAAGACTATAAAGGCGCTGCGGAGTTAATGCAGGATGCGTGTACGCATCCCTTGCCCTAGGTTCATCGCCGTGGGATGGAACCCCAAAAATTCGGAATATAAACGATGGAACACTGACCCCATAACCTTAAAGAGGGGGGCCAGCAGGTGAGTTTTTCTCTGATTTTAGGTTCAGCGAACAAGGACGCAAATATGATGTGAGACGATGCGAAATACTAAAAACATGCATGAACCGAGCGGGTACGAGATACTTTAGCTCGAAGATCGGGCTCTTCGCGAGACGTCGTAGCTCTGATAAACCCTACTGCAAAGTTCGGGACGCGAGCCCGCAACTTTGATAGTACACAAACAACATGCATCAATTATGGCCGTGCTTTGTACGGCCATAATATACGCGATACAGCACGAAAGCAAGGTGGACCCAAGAGTGGTATGACACAACTGTGACACTCTCGCTGAACAGGACACAGGAAGGGTGGCCCTGAGAGGGTGCACCATGCCATGCATCCAGCAGGCAATTTCAACTAGGTATATGTAATATATCTAACTGTCTTTCATGGTGTAAACATACCACCACTAATGTACCTTAAAATACTTGAACATAACATTGTTTACATAAACAATATACATATAAACGAAGTCAACAATATGTGTCAGACCATCAATAACTCATTTAAGAGTTAGGGGCTGTACAAATATGCACTCACAGTAAAAATTTATATGTATATATATGTCTAAAGATTTAATATTCTTAAGATCACCAAACTCAACGGACAGATCAGATTTGTTCTTAACTGAAAACCAAAAATATATATAGAAAAATATTATAGTTTTCAAATAGTGGATATGAGAACCTTGGACCATCAATATCACATGTCTTGCACAGTCTTAAGATAAAACTGATTCCTTAGGGTCAATAACACCTAAACTCAGGAAAATTCATCTGCTTTGAGTTTGAAAATGTCATATAAATTTACTGCAATTCCAAGTAGTCCATGCACAGCACCCACAGTCCTTACACACTAGAGATTTAACAAACGGTTGTCTGAATGACCACCCATTGGTTTGAATCAGAATAAATGTCTGGCTGACAGGGGGGATACACTCACATTTATCTAAATTATTTTCCCTCATTGTTAACTATGATTAAAGTATATTAGTGCCCTAAATACTTTAGGTTTACAATGAATAGAGACTAGTTAACATCAGAAATACAGCAAGATGCATTCTCACTTCAGATGCATTTTCACTCCTATAGACATACTAAATTATCAATGATGTTGAACACTGCCCAATCAGTAAATTTGCAAGATTGTTGGGAACCTTCTGTCAACCTGCCCAAGAGGCTATATTCAAACACACACAAAAAATAATAGAACAAGTTAAGTACTTAGCCTTGTTGCATAACAATAGCAATCTTGATCCTGTCAACTGACCCGAGATGGGGCCCCATTACATAACCCGAAACTATAAGAACATTGCAGAAAATGTATACTAGAACTAGTTTCTAAAGCTTTCTCATAGAATGGTGACACATTGTAATGGCGAAAACAATTGTAGTGTAGTGCCTTGTTTAGAACGATGACTTACATTTAATACATATCATTATTACTCATAATCATAGAAATCTAAATAACAAGGTAATATTTAGATTTCTATGCTCATAATATTAACTGAATTAAAACACATTGCAAGACTATACAGCCATAGTAACATGGCTGCAAATACATAAGTAAGATAAATAGTGCTCAGTTCAACATGTAAGTCAACGAAAAACCATACTTGTTTCGTTATCAATAGATTTTAGGCCCCACAAGTTTATCTATAGCAATAAAAAATAATGTAACACACATAACACGAATAACATTAATGCCACTAAACACTAAATATGCACGATATGCATCAATACTTAGTCGACATGAATATGTTTTTTATGCATTCCCAACATTTGTTTACTTTACTAAATGTTTCAGAATATTAATAATGACAAAGCAAAAAGTCATAAGTTCTTATTCACCCAATTTTGGGATTTTTAACCGTGAATTGAACACACACTGAGCAGACTAGGTGCCCTGGCAAAAAGCATTTCTTAGGGGAAGCACTTAGAAGCCAATGTTAGATAGCTCATTAACCATCATGTTACCATCTGTGTCAACAGTTACAACAAAGCAGTAACCGGGATCCTATTCTGATCTTCACTCTTATTAATTAGGAAACATTAATAGAAAGGTTAGAAAATGGAGCTAGCTTCAAAACCCTAAATTTCCACAAATCAGCATTGACTCTACACATGGGAGAGGAATTGAGTATGGATAAAAAATGATTGCTGAGAGGCTTACTCAGATTGAGATTTGCCTGAATTACAGAACGCCAGAACCCATATTTTGTATTGAACCAGCTAACTGATCTGCTAGCTGCCTCAAAGCACAATATTATAAACATATTGCTTATCGGTTAAGAAAGTATAGATGGTTATTGAATAGAACTTGCAACAACTGGTTACAAGCAACATGATGACAAAATAGGCTAGAACATAATTATATGGCACAGGAATAACTCTGTTGACAATAGACACATACATTTGTTAATGACACATACAATACACCTGTATCTGAAGAGACAGAATTATTTAGTTATTTATTTGAACCAAGACACAAAAATCTCCTAACTCCTAGCTTTGATAGCTGCTCAATGGGTACTAGCCGCCCTCTCATATATTAAATTAAATAACATAGCCCATGTCACACCCTGACAATTAATAAGATGAGAATTGTGATAACCAATCTTTTGACAGCACCTTACTCTTAGTAAAAAAGGAAAGGAACCATAATGTACTTTTAAGATCATAAATTATGGCTAACTTCAAAGATTTGAAGATCCTTGTAGCCTCAACCAATACCTGAAATAAGTTAACTTTACCATATTAAAAGTCTTACCCTTGGCCTTCAAAACAGTTAATCAGCAGAGGTATCAAATTTATACTTGCTGACAGCTGTATCCCTCCAGCAGTACATCTGCAAGAGCAGCAGGAATGCTCTTGAATTTAATCAGGAAAACCGGTGGTTTGGTTGAAGCTTCTACTACCTTTGCAAGGCCTTATAGCTCATATGTCTTAGGAACCGACAACTGCAGTGACAAAATTTTTAATTTAATTTTAATCATAATTGAGTGACTTACAAACTGCAACTTACAGTAAATGGAATATCTCATTATCATCTTGTTATTTTTTTATTAATAGCTTATTAATAAGAAATATTTGCAGTACCTTAAATACTCGTATTATCACTGCGCTAAAAAAGAGCAAAAATTAGTAACTAATTATCTAATTTTATGGCACAATTAAAACAATATGAAGAAAATCTGTATTACTAAAAATTCATAATTACATTGTAAATAATTAAAAACTAATTATCAAACTGTTTGACACAATTAACACAATGTGTAGAAAAAATTGTTACTTCTTTATTGTTACTTTGTTAATAATGAATAATTAATTATCAAACTGTATGACACAATATCACTACGTGTTGGAAATTTGTCTTACTCAAAATCCATAGTTACATTGTTAAAAGCCAATGGTTAAGTATCAAATGGCACAAGTTGCAGGAAATTTGTGTGACTTAGAAAAAGTAATAGTTACATTGATGTCAAAAAGAGCACAAATTTGTAATTAATAGTCAATCATGAAATTGGTGGACACAGTGTCCACAATATGTAGAACATTTGATAAAGATAAAGATATATTTATTTGCATAAACATGTGTAACATAACATAAAATTTGTTCATTTGTTCCACTTAAAAACTCATATTACATTAATCTGAGTAATAGAACAAAGATAAAGAAGTATTTATTTGCATAAAACTTGTGTTAAACATTTTTTAATGTGGTGAAAATATAAGGATAATATAAGCATCAACATGTTCTGCCCTTTTGGCTTACAAATGTGGTATTTAGTAAAAATTTGTTAATTACTACAGACTAATTTTATAAAAAATGAAAATTAATAGTAGATTAATAGAATGTGTATGACAGAATATATGGAAAACAAATATAGATAGTAATATTAGGATAATATGCCACTATAAATAGATATCTTAATAATTATAAAGCCTTAACCGTTATTCATCATATCCAGGATTATAAGATGTACCCATTACGACGACCTCCGTGGTAGAGTGGCGTGAGCACCGGTTTCAAGGTGTCGCTAGCTTTGAGGTCCCGGGTTCGATCCCCGGTCGGGTCAATGTAAAAATTCACAATTTTACATTGTCTTGGGTCTGGGTGTTTGTGGTACCTTCGTTGTATCTGAATTCCATAACACGAGTGCTTTAGCAACTTACTTTGGGTTCAGAACAATAATAAATAAATAAATAAATGCGGACAACATCACATACATTGTTCTGAACCCAAAGTAAGTTGCTGAAGCACTTGTGTTATGGAATTCAGATACAACGAAGGTACCAATGTATGTGATGTTGTCCGCATATATACTATATACTAGCTTTTGCCCGCGACTTCGTTCGCGTGTAATAGCGACTTTCGGCAGAAAAGATAGCTGTGTCCGCGAATCTGTTAGCGTGTAACTCCTTCTGTTATTAAGTTAATGTATTGGTAATATTGTTTAGAGCACGTTTACATGAGGCTTAAACTATATTGGAAGTTGTTGCGTCCGGCACGTGAACATAAAGATTTCTAGAACTGCTAACCCGGGAAAGAGCAACGTATAACCGACCATGCGAGAAACAACTGACACCGAGATCTAGTCCGGCAACACGAAAAGTCTGCCCTTGAGCTTTATTAATTGTCATTGCATAACACACCGATACCGGGAATTGCGTTCTTTTAAATTGGAACGGAAAATTATTTGGTATAATGGGTATTCTGGGGATATAGACGGTTTCTCCTTCACCGCAACCTGTTAAAATTTGAGCCTTGATTATATTTTGTTGCAACTGGGTTACTTTCAGTCGAGTTCCATTGCAAAGTTGTGGTGGTCTTAAATTTCGGAGTAGAATAATCGGAATGCCAATTTTTAAACAAATTTCATGAGAAGGAAGTCCGGGCATATTTAAAGAATTTAAGAATTCTATCGGGTAGGTAATTAGTGGCTTCTTGTTCATCGACCATTCTATTTATTGATCTATAAACTTTGCTTTCCCCTGTAGATTTGACAGTATTTTGTTATTAATCTCAAATGCCTGATCATTGCGAGGAGATAAAATGGATCTTTCGCTGAGCCAAGTATTGTCCCTATTTAATATATTTGTGACCGTAAACCGACGATACCAGATGTGTTTGAGATTGAACTATACAACATAATTCAGGCGTCAAAATGAGTTTTCCTTGGTGTAGTTGTGGATAGGTACCTTCACCAATCTTTAATAATGTATTAGAAAATTGACTATTATCTGGATTATCTCCAGTTCTCACTCGCATGTTTATAGTTAAATGCATCGATTGTATATCACGCCACAAATAAGAGCTGTTCAGGCAAGCCCTAACCTCATCAGCTCGGGTTCCCCGTAGTATTACCGGTAAGGTTTGTCGGAAATCACCACAAAATAAAACCGTGATACCGCCCATTGGTCGATCATTTTGTTTTGTATCCCTTAAAGTTCTGTCTACCGCTTCTACTCCTTTTCGATGGGCCATCGTACACTCATCCCATATGATTAAATTACACTCGCGCATACCTTAGCTTTGTCGCTATTGCTTGAAATACTACAGGTTGGACTTTCCGTGCGATCTAAATCAATTGGTATTTTAAACATAGTGTGAGCAGTTTTACCTCCTGGTAGCAATGTTGCAGCTATCCCTAATGAAGCCACGGCAAGAGCAATTTTACCCTGGTTTTGAACGGAAGCTAATATTAATTTAGTAACCATATTGTCCCCAAATTATTTTGAACACTCTCGCACATGCGATCATAGACTGAACGTTGTTCTGCAGTCATCATTGGGACACCGCTTTCTAATGTCGTCAGCAGTTCCATTGGGTTGTAACCAATCTCTGCGGAATATTCCCTTTTAGTAACGTCTCCGACTGAGGTTGGTGTTGGCAATTTTGGCAAACCATATTCACATAGTAATTTACCGCCTACTGCTGTTAAGTCATCCTGAAGAGCCAATAAACACTGATTTATAGCAAGATCACGGACATTATCGTTAGTTGTGCCTTCATCATTGTGAGATATATTCCTAAGAAAGTCTTCTGCAAGTTTTTCTTTATATTTTTCCCATAATTGTATAGCATCTGACAAATTACAAAATGTTAGTAATGTTACAAATAAATGGCGTAACCATCGTGGATTATCACTAATACAGGATTCTGCTAAATCGTCATCCCAATGCTGATCATTTTCAAGCAAATGACGCGCTTGGCAAGCTTTTCTAAAATCTATAAATGAGGTTGGTCCTCGCACTGTGTGTAACAATAATCGCAAATAGAAACACTCAGCGTTGTTAGGATGAACGGTATACAACGTATTATAAAGCATTTATAACACCATAATGTGCATTTGCTCACTACACAAACTCAATCACGCCACACACTCAATATACGCTCTCATTCACATACACACTGTCACACTTACACACTACCTGAATGGTTACCCACTTAAAGAGGCCACACATAATTATCTACAGCACTTATTTTCTTTCTTTCTTTATTTTCCTTTAATTTATATTGAGGAATATATATATATATATATATATATATATATATATATATATATATATATATATATATATAAAATAAATGCATAACATTAACACTATGTAACTTTGAATTGTTATAATTAATATCCCGTTTCATAATGAGAGAGACCTGGTACCCATAACACAAGTTTAATCTTAGCTTGGATACCAGAGATCAAAAAATTTGTAAACTACAATTTACTTGTAAGGTTTCATCTGGATGATATTGTTATTGTAACCTACTAATTCTGTACTACACAATGAGTCACAATGTAAATTATTATGTGGTAATAAATAAATTATTATTATTTTTATTATAATTTATTAACGAAAAATGTCTAAAACCCAAAAGAGCAAGAAGAAAACATTCTATCTATTTTTGATATCAATCGTTTATGGGAAGATATATTTCTATTTATGAATGAAGTTGACGAATACCTAGTCTAGACCTTGTTTCAATCAATGAAAACAAACTGTTCTCATGACCTCCAGCAGACCTGTCAATACAACTTCAAATGCTACTACAGTTATCAAAGCGACGCGTGGCACGCTGCAATTACAAAAAGAGTTCGTATATCTACATCAACCGAATTATTTAAGACAAAAAAATCACTATGCGAAACTATTTGAACTATACAGGGTGTAAGGGACATCGTGTCGGTTATGGGGACCTGGAGTTCTAGACATGATTCCAGACCCCCCTGCGTTGGAATTTTTCATTGGTCTTTTCATGAAAATTGCATTTTTTTTTCGCGTTTTTTTAATTTTATGTGTCATAAAATCATTTTTCCTACGTATTTCAATAATATTTTCATAACGAAAGTAATTATTAAGCCGTTTTCACGAAAAAAGGCAATGTAAATGAAACACTAAAAACTGCTCCCGATCAGCTGATTCGTAAAGGTACTCGTCGGTCATCGCTCTCTCGCAAATCTAACCGAAAGTGACGTCAAAACCGAACCAATACATGAGCGTCAACCGTAAGAGATAGCGCAACTATTGCGCGCGCACTCGCACTCATTATTCGTAATCCTGCCTACTATTCCTTTAAAAAAAGCCGCGCGCTTTGTAGGCACCGCTAGCCGCCTTTGTCGACACCGCCAGCGCGCCGACAAACACCTACAGCGGTATCGGCGAGTGACGTACCTGTGACACTGGATAAAATAGTACATCGATTTTTGTTACACGGGTTCCATGTTATAAAATAAAAAATCACTTTCTCAGCGTTTATCAACTTATCGTACTACGAAATTTATTAAAACCTTTTATTATTAACAGTTTGTTATTGTTTAGAATTCTGTAGTTCTAAAACATGTTGTTATAAACAATAATTTATTTTTTCTAAAATTAAACTCTGTTTTGTTACTAATATCCATCATCTACTAATGAAATTCCTGCCTAAAAATTTTTATCATTTTTTTTCCTACGAACTGCTGAATAATTATTCCAGTCACATAAAACAATTATGTTCTTACACAAAAGTACATTTTGTGATTAATCAATTTGAAAGGTTTAAGTTAAGTACTTTATTGTCAAGAATAATTTTACGATATTCACTTCGACCTCATGTAATTTATCGATAAAGAATCATAGGTACCTAGGTCCAACACTACTCAAAGGTAAAACCGAAAGTTCGGCTTTTTTCAAAACAGTACCTATTTTTACTCAGTTTGTTCCTTACGCTAATCGAATGTGCATGTGCAATCGGGTAATTCGCGGACTAATTATCGTGTAGGCAGACAATTTTATTGTGTTAAGTGATATAAGTGCGTGTGTTGTGTGTGTATTATTTAAATTACGATCCTAGTAGCTCGATAGGTTATTTTACCGCCCGGGAGAATGGCAACATGCTAATGTGTTATGGCGAAGCACGTGGCAATGCAAGTCTCGCGATGAACATTTACTGGACGCGGTACTTTTTGCCCCGGGTTCAGCAGCAGATTTTTCGCCGCGCCAAAATTTGTGTGCACGTAGATGGCGGACATTTCGAACCTTATCTGGTTAGAAGTGAGCGAGATTAAGGTAAGAGTAGGTTTGATTTAATAATACACAAGACACAGATTGAAGTCAGAATAGTGTAAATTGATTGGTATTTTTTTTGTGATTGTTTTTCGTTACATCACAACATTTTTATAAAATGCGCGTGCGTTTCGAATGTTTCGATCGTGTCGCCGAGTGTCGCCCTCCTACTACATTACAGTTCGTGTAAGTACGTACGCTGAGCGTAAGGATCGCGCGGTAACCAATTCATTGCGTGCTCAAAAATGACTAAATCTATAAATATTAATCTCCGACGGTAGCGGCTTCTTTAATATTAATTAACACGTTATTTTAAAGTCATTATGCGACTTTGGTGGTACGGTGTTCCTTACACCCTGTATTTTTGAGAAAAGTCAACAGTAAAGATGGCGACAGCGGTTTGTTTGTCAGTACCATTGGAATTTAACGAAATGAATCCGCAATCTGATTTTGCGGATATATTTTGTCGACTCATTAATATTTTTTTATGTTTTATTATTCATATAAGGTTTTGTTCGAAATCTATACTTCTATACTTAATATATAAACCTGAAGAGTTTGTTTGTTTGTTTGTTTGTTTGTTTGAACGCGCTAATCTCAGGAACTACTGGTCCAAATTGAAAAAATCTTTTTGTGTGGAGTAGACAATTAATCGAGGAAGGCTTTAGGCTATAAACCATCACGCTGCGACTAATAGAAAAGAAAATGTGAAAAAAAAACAGGAGGGGTATAAATCATAACTTACATCTTCTTCTACCCACGGGAACGAAGTCGCGGGCAACAGCTAGTTATTAATATAGATGTCAGTGAAGTCATGAACACGAGAGCTGATTTGACAACGAGGCGGAAGTGTTGTGACGTAACACTTCGACGGAGTCTAGCCAGTGTGCGCGCAAGCCGACTACAGTCTTATTTCACTGCTAGCCACCGTGCAGACAACATCGGTCTAGGAACCGTCTAACAACTCGTTGTGTTGATTGTTACTACATTGAAGTGTCCTAATAAATTAGTTCTTCGATCAAAATGTTTTGTTCATTGCTCGTGACCCAACTCCGCCTAATGTTTTCTGGAGAAGACTCTTACTCTGATCGGCCTCCTGTACCGACATCAGAAGTGGGCTCCGAGCAAACGAACAAACATCGGACTGATATCACACCACGTGAAGAAAAGGCGACAAGCGGCGGTTATTATTCGAAATGCAAAATTCGAATATGAAGGCTCTCATCGACGCGTTGAATAAGCCACAGCATTCTGCTGAGCGTGTGACACTCCCAGAATTTGATCCGGACAAAACGGATGCAGATGCACGTTCATGGAGTGCCACTTCCGAACTTTGTTTTGCCGATGACCCGATGGAAGGCGGTTAGTTGATCGTCACTATCAGCAAAGCGCTCAAAGGAACAGCATCAGCGTGGCTATCCACAGTTTCGTACCCTGGTATGACATGGGCGGACTTTAAAGAATTGTTTATTGCAAGATTTGTGAGGACAGAGACACCTGCGGGTACTCTGATAAAATTAAGCAGTGACAAACCCAAAGAAGATGAGACTTTAGCTGCGTACGGCAGTCGTGTCTTGTCATTGCTATTCAATCGCTGGAAGAATTTTACCGTCGAACAAATGGTGGTGGCAACAACAGTCGCACACATTTCTCACTTCGATTCAAGACTGCAAAGAATGGCTTTTACTTCAGAGTTAGAGGATCGTCAGCGCTTTCAGCAAGAATTACAAGCTTTTACTTACCTGAAGCGCAAGTCAACTTCAGTTCCAGATCAGAAAACATTTGGAAATAAATGCTTTAAGACCTCTCAAGCATCCTCGACCAAATGTTTTCACTGTGGGAAAAATGGACACAAGCAGGTTGATTGTATTCATAATAGGAAATTCACAAAACCACCGAATACTCCAGCATTCATGATTCTGGCGCCGAGTGCTCACTCGTTAAAGAAAGTGTGTCACGTAAATTTAGTGGAAAACGTGAACAAAATGAAGTGACTTTAAAAGGCATTAGTCAGACGAGTGTGCACAGCACTGTTCAGATTTCTCGTGTTGTTGAAATCTATACTAATATATAAAGCTGAAGAGTTTGTTTGTTTGTTTAAACGTGCTAATCTCAGGAACTGCTGGACCAAATTGAATGGACCTTGAATAGACCATTCATCGAGAAAGGCTTTAGGCTATAAATCATCACGCTGCGACTAATAGGAGCTAAGATACAATGGAAAATGTGGAAAAAACAGGGTAGATATAAATCTTAACTTATATCTTCTAACCACGCGGACGAAGTCGCGGGCAACAGCTAGTTGATAATAATTTAATTGAGATATTATTTCATGTTTTACCCGATGCATATTTACAAAGCGACATAATGTTAGGCCGTGAAATATTGTTGCTAGGATTTAGTGTTAGTATGACCGCGACAAATTTTAAAATTTCCAAAGTTGATACTGTAAGGTAGGTCTACCCTCGGATAATGTAGTGAGTGAAAACCTCACGTGACGCGACCTCAGTTAATAATTTTATGACAATTGATACCGACGTGTCTTTAGATTATAAATTTGCGATAGTTTCTGTATTAACTCGTTATTCGGACTATTTATTACCGGTATGCCTAAAACGCGCGTAACTACGGGTGAACTTGTTATTCGTTTGATTGATCCTTCTTTGACTGTACAAAGGCGACCCTATAGGCTGAGTGTGGAAGAAAGAAAAATAATGCGTGTATGTGTAGATGAGTTACTGCGTGCGAATATAATTCGATCTAGTAGTTCTCCGTTTGCTTACCCTGCTCTTTTAGTTAAAGAACGCGACGGTTCTGATAGAATGTGTGTATTGATTACCGAGAGTTAAATAACAACACTGTTCCTGACCGGTATCCGTTACCACTTATCTCGGACCAAACATCACGGTTGCATGGTGCGCGTTATTTAACGAAATAAGATTGTACATCAGGCTTTCATTTAATTCCAATTAATTGTGAGAAGTCTATACAACGTACCGCATTTATAACACCAGACGGCCAGTACGAATATTTAACCATGCCATTTGGACTTCGAAATGCGATATCTGTTTTTCAACGGGCAATTATTAGGCTTGAGGTAATTTGGCGAATGATTACGTGATCGTGTACGTTGACGACATTTTGATTTACCCACACAACTGGAGTTCCTAGGCTGCGATGTCAAGTCAGGAGAGATTAGACCCAATCGTAGAAAAGTGGAAGCGCTATCTAGTATACCACCGTCCACCGTAACTCAGTTAAGGCAATTTATAGGCTTAGCGACATATTTCAAGCAGTTTGTGCATAACTTCTCTCGTATAATGGGCCCTCTCTATAGATTGACGTGTGATAAAGATCCTTTTTCTTGGCAACAGCGTCACGAAGATATTAAGAAAGAAATAATCTCAATTCTTACAAAAGAGCCAGATTTTATGATCTATGACCCCCAATACCCAGTAGAATTGCACACAGATGCGAGCTCTAAGGGCTCCAATCGTTCATGGTAGGCGAAGAGTTGTAGCATATTATTCATTAAAATCATCTCGTAAAAAGATTGACTTGACGACGCGAGTCCATAGGTGGTGGGCGTACTTACAATGTTTTGATTTTGATGTCGTTTATATAATAAAGGCAAAGATATGGCACACGCAGACTTTTTATCGCGAATTCATCCCCCACCTCTTGATCGTACAGTTAATTTAGAGTCTATGCCTATAGTAGATTAGAAAAGAAAGAAGAAAGTTGTTAACTTTACCGAACTCTCTGGAAATTGTTTGCTTGCTGAACAAAAGCGTGACCCAGAAATATCTAAGCTCGTTTCTCATTTAACTAACGGACAGTTAAGTGACGATATAGCGAAAACATATGAAATTCGTAAAGGTATCCTCAATCGTAAAATCCAGCGTAACGGCCGCACTAAATTTTTACCGATCCTTCCTAGAGCGATTAGATGGTCAGTAGTAAACAATGTCCATGAGTCACTTATTCATCTCGGTTATGATAAAACTTTAGAGAAGCTATATGACGTCAACTGGTTTGAGGGAATGTCCCGTTATGTTAAGAAGTTTATTGACAATTGTGTTACATGTAAGGTAGCTAAATCACACTCGGGTAAGTAGAACCTCAGTTACATCCAATACCTAAAGTAGGTACGCCTTGGCATACGGTACACATAGACGCGACAGGAAAATTAAGCGGTAAAAACGATAAAAAAGAATAAGTATTCGTTCTTATTGATGCATTCACTAAATAAATTTTGGTGTTTCACACTGTTAAGATAGACTCGAAGAGCATTATTAAGGCAGTAAAAAATAGCGTAGCGTTATTTGGTAGTCCGACTCGGATAATTGCGGATCAAGAACGATGTGTCGCGAGTAAAGAGTTCTGTGACCTTAGTAACATTAATTTACACCTGATCGCGACGGGCGCTTAACGTGCGAATGGACAAGTATAGCGAGTAGTGTCAGTTTTAAAATCGTTGTTAACGACTGTAAGATCGTTCTTAGCAGGATTAATTGAGCGAAGTCCATCTTGCGATTAACTGCACGGTTAACCGAACGACGAAAGCTAGTCCACTAGAGTTACTAATAGGCAAGATTGCGCGTCCTCTATCATTGATGACGGCGGATGATGTAGAACCTGATGAGATTGACTTGAATACTGTTAGAGAGAATGCCTTACGTAACATAGAGAGTGCAGCGACTTATAAAAAAACTAGGTTTGATAAGACGAAGGCGAGGCTTAATAAATTTACTGTGGGAGATTTTGTTTTGATTATGAACGAGGAGCGAAATCAAACAAAGTTAGATCCAAAGTTTAAAGGTCCGTTTGAGGTCATAGGAGTTCTTGACAGTGATCGTTATAATATAAGGCCAGTTGCGAAAAATACCGGAAAGTCAAGGTATAACTGACGAAATTGAAGTAGAGCAAAGAAGTTCTGACGTTGGAGAGTACTAATTAAGTTTACATGATGATCGGACCGCACCAGAGGTTGTCGTGTAGCCGTAGCTCAATAGAAATCGGCGTCTACTAACTAAGTAGTCCGTGAGTACACGGTAAGCAGTCAACTCTGGGGGGGTCGGGTTTCAGTGGAAGCATGGAGTCCAGGGGAGACTCGGCGTTCCCATGTGGGGTTCGCATAATGATGAGTAACTGGAGGTTACTGGGCTATGCGTAGTCGTGATCACATGTAGAGCTTAAAGTTTTAATATATTAGGTTGAATTACATAGTCTCTTGTGAGATGATAACCGCGCTGGTAAAACGTCAGTTTCACTTTGAGTTTCCTTGTTATTGATTTTGATGTTTTAATATTGTAGAAGTTGCAATACATTTTGATGTGAATTGTTTCCAAGTGTTGGTAATAATATCACTAGTTATGTTAAAATCGAATGTAGAGCTCTGTATTCTTGAGTTTAATTGACTCTTTATTTTGCAATCCTCAAACTGTTTTTTTTTGTGTATCATAGAAATGACTGAACAAATGATACTGTGTGATGAGTATTGTTTCAGAGCAACACACAGGGACGTGTGTCCCGTAGGATGGCCGTGTCGGTGAAGTCATGAATACGGGAGCTGATTTGACAACGAGGTGGAAGTGTTGTGACGTAACACTTCGACGGAGTCTAGCCAGTGTGCGCACGAGCCGACTACAGTCCTATTTCACTGCTAGCCGCCGTGCGGACAACATCGGTCTAGGAGCTGTCTAACGACTCGTTGTGTTGAAGTGTCCTACTAATTTAGTTGTTCGATCAAAATATGTTTTCTGGAGAAGACTCTCACTCTAATCGGCCTCCTGTACCGACATAGATAATAATTTTCAAATTATTTTAGTTGTATAAAGTGATATTTGTGATAAAAGTGAGTTCCTTTGTAAAAAGGTACAATATCTAGGGCATGTAATATCCCAACACGGTGTGAAAACTGATCCGAAAAAGGACGAATGCGTCCAAAAGTTTCCTGTTCCAAAAAGTCCTCGAGACATTAAATCATTCCTAGGCCTTTTTTTTTTTTTAGGCGGGGGAATCCTCATGGACACCCGCCCTCCCGGGGGGGAGGACGGGTAGTGTCAGACTCTCACTGACTAAACCTAACCGCCGGGTGACGTCAGCCGCGTTTGTTGCCGGCACGTGGAGTTACATAGATATCACTACACTGTGTCGGCCGCGGGGATCCACCAGCCGTTGAGTAGGGCCGGCGGCTCGCTTTCGCGTTTGCTTGTGGAGGCCGACGTTTAAAGAGCGTCGGCCTCCTCGCCTCGAAATGGGGTCGCACCCGTCACACCGAAATGTCGCGGGTCTGTTTTGACGGGCGATATGCACCCCCGTGCCTATCGCCCAGACCCTAGCTGGGGCGGCAAGTTGCGCTCGAGCGCAGCACGTCGCCGTCCCTGCCAAGGCAGTTGCGGGCTCGTGCCCGACAGTGCGATATGCACGGGTGATTCTGTTAGCGACAGCACGCTGCGCGCCAAGCAGAACCGCCCGACTGTCGGCCAACAGCGATTTAGCCCAAATGAGTGCGCCATAGAGGGCCATCGATCTGATGACCCCCCCGTATAAATGGCGACACCCAATGTCGGGACCCCCGACGTTCGGCAGCAGCCTCCCGAGAGCAGCTGCGGCAGCCCGGAGTCTGAGCGCCAGCCTTCGGAAGTGCTCTCGGAAGTTGAGCCTCCCGTCGAGGACCAGGCCGAGGTACTTCATGTGGCCTGACAGTGGGATACGGACACCTTCCACTGTCAGGCACGCGTCGTTTCCGGTGGTTTGGCTCCGGGGGCCGTGCAGCAAAAGCGCTTCGGTCTTCCCCAGAGCCACGTCCAATCCAAGCATCCGGATGCGACCCGCGACAAGTTGCGTGCCGCAGTGGGTAATGTTTCCGAAGAAGATTATCAGCGTCACGTCGAATTGAAAAATTTAGCTCGAGCTGAAAAGACTAAAGATAAAGAAATTGCAAAACAAGGGATTGCTCATACTATTACTGCAGATTTGCAAGCCGTGAAATTATGTCCTACTTTGTCGGCTAGTGCGCTATATTTTAAAACCAAATTGGCAGTGCATAATTTCACAGTTTTTAACATTGGTACTAACGATGTTACCTGTTATTGGTTCGACGAAACCGCCTGTGATCTGAAAGCTACCACATATGCGTCGTTCTTTGTAGATTATATAACGAAATTGTTACAAGATAATCTTAAGAATGTAATTATATGGACGGATGGTTGTACTGCGCAGAATAGGAACAGTATTGTTTCTAACGCTCTCCTGAGATTAGCGATGGATAAGAAAGTTACCATTACACAGAAGTATCTGGAGAAGGGCCACACCCAAATGGAGGTGGATTCGGTGCATTCACTTATTGAGAGAAAACTAAAAAATGTCGAGATTTTCCTGCCATCGCAATATGCAACTATTACCAAAGTTGCTCGAAAGAATCCTTTTCCTTACAAAGTCGAACAACCCCATCATACCTTCTTCAAAGACTACAGTGTTAAAGAGTACCAAGTTTATGACTCTATACGCCCTGGGCGTGTTTCTGGCGATGATTGTGTTGTGGACTTGCGAGTTTTGAAATATAATCCTAATGGGACTATCGAGTTTAAAAAACACTTCGAAAGTGAATTTACTCCACTACCTCGAAGACCAAAGAATATTTCTACATTGATAAGCAACGTACCAAGGCTTTATGAGTCTAGATTGCCCATACTGGAAAGTAAATATGAGCATTTGCAACAATTAAAGACTGTTCTTCCTCGTGATTGCCATCAATTTTACGATGATTTACTCTCTAAAAAAAAATAAGTTCCTATATCAAGATTTAAGATCTCATTAGTTTAAGTATCTACTTAATTATTACCAAAACTTCGTTAGATGTTTTTTAAATAAGAGTATTTCCAAATGTAAGATCTCATTACTTACTACTACTACGTAGTATGTAGAACTTATATTTTTCTAAACTTTGTTAGAATTATGTTTTTGTTGTCTTCTATGTATCTACATATTAAGTTACTTATTTAGTAGGTACACTTTTTGTTTCTAAATGTTTATTTTATGTTTTTGATGTTTCTATAGTTATTGTAGGCAGTTTAAAACTGCTTACATCTAAAGTTAATAATATTCTTACTTATTTTGAAATATATGAGACTGATATCGTGTTCAAAGACGCATAAAAATAATATTTTTGAATACCCAATCTTTTATTTTATCCCTTTTACAAATAAGCGTAAATAGCGAAAATGCTCAACAACAATTCATTTACGATGATTCAATACCGCGAAAGTGAATTTATTAATCGTCTATGAGGTTTTCTTACTAATGGATCATATTGATAGCTAAAGTACATCAATTTACAATTAGTTTCTAGTTCAATCAGCCGAAGATGTAATAACGATAAATATATATTCAGTTTTTTCGCTCTCCTGTAAAATTTGTCACCCATCAGTTACGCGCTATTAGCACCTGTGGCTTACGCGGTATTGCAGTATCACCGACGATATCATGCTTTGATTGACTAGATTTACGTGTTATGATAAGCATCGTGTGCAATTACTGTGATTTTAATAAATAATTAACTGATTATTCTAACTAGAATTTCATTTTCATCCCTAATTATGATACATATCTCACAGATTTTTATTCATCTGGCTCCAATAATTTTTAAGTGAATTATCTAGGAAACCATTTAATCAAAAAGTGTGCCTTTTTCAGACATTGTATCTTAGGTTATCATCTTTCGGAAAAGTATGTGTTATAAGCTTAAATGTGAAAAAACAATTAGGCCATATGAATCAGACAAAGAACGCAATTTCGGAGAAACACTCATATATCAACCAGAAAGCATCCTCAGTTTACATCAAACTACAAATAATAAAATTAACAAGAGAAAATAAAGCATTTCTTAAAGCAATCGGTTTACTAAAATCGTATCAGTAGTCAGATAGTCATCGAATACCATTCATATAAACCGTACGTGACCAGTTTTAACAGGAATGACGAGATACGCATACCTATCAACCAACAGGACTTGTAGGTACTACCGTCAGCAAGCACTTTGTATTTGGAAGGAACCATAGTTGGAACACCGCGAGCAGTGTTCATTTTACTAATAATGGCGTGGAAATTGATAAAATAAAAAATGCGGGAGTTACTACCACCATGAAATCATTAATATCGATGAACGAAAATGAATCAAAGCTATCTCACGCATGGCCCCATGCGTGAGATAGCTTTGATTCATGGATGGAACATTGATGGTATAAAAAATATTAATGGAGGTAATTTTTCCGTTTCTATACCACTAATAAATAAGTCCTGGGACAACTCACACACGGTTATCTGATCCCAAGCTAAGCAGTGCTTGTGTTATGGTAACCAGACAACTGATAAACTTACTTATATATTTCTAAATACATACATATATAGATAAATTACACCCAGACACCAGAACAAATGATCATGCATCACACAACATTTGTCCTGGGCGGGAATCGAACCCACGACCTCCGGTATAGCAGTCAGGTTCACTAACCACTAGACCAACATGCCCGCCAAAAAAACCACTATGTAACATACTTGGTTTTGCTGTAGATTTTAAGAAAATTGTTATAAATAGTAGACATGAACTGATATTGCTAAGAAGTAACACGAACTTAAATGCAGGTAAACTGAATACTGGTGAAGTAATTGAAGACATAAAGATCAATAAAATTATATGGCGTGTACCGCATGTTAAAGTATCGGACAAAGAAAAAATAATTTTGTTAATTTTTTTAGAAAAAGATCGACCTCTCCAGATGATATTTAGAAATTGGGATTTATACGAATACCCAGCTCTACCAAAAATTACGAACCACACCTGGTCTATAAAAACTTCATCGCAAATAGAGAAACCAAGATACGTAATTATTGGTTTACAAACAAACAAAAAAAAAAACAAGTTCTGATATGTCACAGTTTGATCACAGTCACGTTCGGGATGTTACCTTATACTAACTTACTTAATATCCGTATACATCCACCATTCATACATATTCTCAATAAACTCTATTACACTCCATGCGAAACCCGATATGCCTCTCTCTAGATTTAAAACGAACCCCTATACATACTTTGCCAGACTATCTCACGTAAATGGCAACTCTAAATAACATAATTAACGAATTAGACGATATGCAAGTTTCATCGACATATAGGTGTCAACCAAACCATTGCACGGATTATACACAGGCCTCAAACGCCCTTAATGTCTTACACCTTAATGTAGGAAGCATTAATAAAAATTTCGACGAACTCAGATGACTGTCTTTTAGTTGCAATGAACATAACATGCGTTGTATTAGTGTTATCTGAATGCTGGTTAAAGACAACAGGAAACATTCCTATCTTAGACGGATATGTGTTCTATAAAACTCATAACCTAATTACCAAAATGATGGTCTGGTCGTATACATCAAAGATAACCTACGTTACACGGTTGCAGAACCTTCTTTTAATGACGCCAGCTGTCTTATCTGCACCCTTGAAAGCCACCTAACTATTATAGCTATATATAGACCACCATCACAAAGAAACACTGACCCTTTCCTGTAAAGCTTAAACAACATCATAATCGACCTTCAATGTCACAATCACATCACAATTATAGGAGATACGAACATAAATATCAGTCCGGACTGTAACGACCCACAATCACAACAGTTTCTTAATCTTACGGCTTCTCACGGTTTTCTCCCAGCTTACCATTTACCTACGCGGTCCAACAGTTGTATAGAGCATATACTGCTTAAAACCAGCAACAAAGTGACCACCTTAATACTGGAAACGGCAATCACAGACCACGCAGCAGTCCTCTTAAACCTCGAGATCAGCAAATCCAAACTAAAAACAACCAAATTTCAAACATCTACCCTTAACATCCCAAATGCTATCTCCGATATAAAAAAATGTGATTTCTCCTCGGTTTACATAATGACGGATGCTAATAAGGCCACCAACGAATTACTGAAAATTATTTCACCCATTTTATCCAATAATACCCTCCACAAAATAATCCCAAGCAATAAAAGAGTGATTAAGCCATGGATTACTACCGGTCTTTTGAGATGCATACATAATAGGGATAAAATGCACAAAAAGACGAATAAAGAACCAACCAACCAGACTCTTAACCTAACCTATTTAAGATATCGTAACTTCACCAATGACTAGTTAAAAAAAGACTATGAAGAAAAGGAATTTGAAAAGGCCGAAAATAACTCCAAAAAAATGTGGGAGTAATCCGGAATGTAACCGATACCAAATGCATACGCTCGCCACCAACAGAGCTCTTGACAATAGACAAGTTGCCTCATGTCACCATTTATAAAAATAACTTTTAATTCAAATGTTATTACGTTCAAGGGTCCGAAATATACAAACTTCAATAAATATTAATAAAGGATTGCTGTAAAAATTCAACTGCGACCCGTTAAATTTTTACTCTTTTTCTCTTGATTGAAAACACCGTCCGCCATGTTTCTACGTCACCAATATTGTAAACGACATAATGTCAAATGCTAGTTTCAGGGTATTCGTGGTCTTTCAATTATACGCCTTTATAATTATTTACTTCACATAAAAATACACAGAAATACACTGCAGTTCCACTGGACAGAGTTACGGGATCTCTTTTAACCAGGTGTTTCGCATATTCTCATCAGTGGGTACTTTAATCCACAACTTTTCTGGGTTCTTTATTGATGTATTCTTACATTCCCGCACGATACAATATTGGTAATCACTATATTTATCATGTAATCCTTTCGAAGCCATGGTTTTGAATTCCGATAAAAAGGTTATGACAGTCACGCGTAGTGTATTTTGTTGAGCGTTATTGGTGGTTTGGAGGAAATTTTGGGGAGAGATATTGTGGGTTAAATTTATACCCACGTTTGCAAAGAACGTGTTAACTCTGTTGACACGGATTTTGTATGGCAGTTTTCAATAGGCTAGTTGCCACTATTTTTATTATTTGATAGAACGGGTCATTACGATTATATTACACCATAAAAAAATATATTAAAATTTTTTAAAGCACCTATCCTAATATATCGCACGTTTAAACCTATACTGACACTATACAAAAATCCTCATTTGTGAGGAGAGCAAAAAAACAATTTTCTTTAAAGAAATTTGTACACTGAAAAGAAAAGATGAACAATTTCGTTATTCGATGACAAGGATATTAAAGCATGATATTACATCTCATATTTAAGAGGAAAATAACTAAAAAATTTGAATAGAAAAATATTGTTTTTACCTAATTTGTGTTATAGTGTCAGTTTTACTTTCACATTTTTAATTTTTTATCTCAAAATGTCGTTTTACTCCGACTTTTGAATGGGAATTCAATTTTTAAAGGTTTAATAACTACGAAATTTTAATCTATACTAATTACTTAAAGTACTTTTAATGAAATCTAAAATATTTTCGCGTAAAAAAATTTGACGCTGCAGACTATGCAACAGTTATTGTCATAGGATCAATAAAACAAATGCACGTCTACATAAAATATTTATTAAAAAGAAACGAAATAATTATTAACTGTCTGTTAAATAATTAAAATAAATTTTAATAACATTCTTTTATTTA
Organism: Trichoplusia ni; assembly: GCF_003590095.1. Lineage (NCBI taxonomy): Eukaryota > Metazoa > Arthropoda > Insecta > Lepidoptera > Noctuidae > Trichoplusia > Trichoplusia ni. The sequence continues at coordinate 1,291,492 of NC_039505.1, forward strand.
AGAAACAAAAATAATCTCAAAAGGAAACATCTAAATAATAATTAGGTATCTGTTATTAAACAATCAGTCTAAACTCTCTATGAGGTAACTTCTGTTCTACATTTTAATCAGTCTTTGATTTCAGAAGGGGAAGAAAACAATACTTAAGCTTCGCGCTACTGATACTCTTATATCACATAAAATGTCTTACAAAAAATATTTATCATGCTTGCATCTCGCGGCTAATCTTAATTCACATAATCACACTTGCCTCTCTCGGCTAATCTTAATTCACATAATCAGACTTGCATCTCTCGCTTTTACATAATAAAACAGGATGTCTTACTGTAAGTTAATATAAAAAAGAAAAAATAATCACAAAATATTTCGGTAAAACGATTCAGCATAATAGCGTGGTATTAAATTACTGTCAATTAATGATCTTAAGTCATTCTTTTTTCTGGAAGTTAGTTCCAGTTTTGCATTATTCAGTTGTTTCAAAGGAAACCCGACACAGTTAATTGTGCGCCTAGACCGTGTTTGTCTACATTGTTCAATCTCATAAAAATGATCTTCTGTAAACGAAGTCTTATAAAATATTTTTACTGCTCCGTTATCTTCTTTGACAAATTTTATTATTTTAATTTCAGATAGTCTAACTGCATCTCCATCAGTATTTTTATTAAACTTAATGCCACATTGCTGAACAAAATCTTTTAAATTATAAAAATCGGAATATGACATAGCGTTGACATTGTATGAATTACCTCGTTTTCTAGCCGTCTGTATTAAAGTAATGTAAAACCGCCTGTAAATCATAACATGCAACCACGTAACTTTTTTGCCCCTTTTGTTTGTCTTCATTTTTCTCAATTCGACTTAGTTCTTTTTCTGTGTGATGTTCTAGATACTTCAACTCGTTAGTTTCTTTTTCTATTTGACTCATATTTTCGTAAGATGTACAAAACTCGCACATGTCTTTTTTTGGAATAAAAAAGCTGATATTGTAATCTTTGTGAAATATCTTACGATAAGTGTGTATTTCGCCAGCTGGCTTTCCTACTTCTTCACAGAGTTTTCTATAATCTCTATACAAATCAGATAAACTTTTACCTCCGTCGATGTACTCTCTACTAGTCTGTTTTCTTAAGTAGTGGCTTTCTATACGAGGAATGGAGTCAATATGACTTTTTATACCCTGTATCACTTCATCAACAACTTTTACTTGATTTCCGTGTTTGCCTCTTTTGTCAGATTCTACAATTCCGCTATCACACAACTTCTCTAAGACAGTTCTGATAGGTCTATCATTAATCCCCAGAGTGTTTTTGAAGAATATTTTGCACACCCGTATTTGTTTACCATTTACTGTTAGGTGGAAACCATGCTTTGGTTTACGATTGCTATTTTCTTTTTTGTAACTATACTTTGGTTTAATAACAGTCAAGTTCTTACTGATAAAATCCCGTTGTCGAGTAACACAACCCATTGCCCAATATAAACCAAAAATAATCGTTCTGTCACCATCATTAATTTTATCGAAACATTTCAAACGACATCGTTCTGAACAAGGCGGTCCCATGCTTCTCTGGGGCACATTTTTTTTTGATTTTGATAAAGAAACGTATTCTTTGCCTGAATTACGTAATTGTTTAGCTATTAGCTTTTTAGAATTTATAATACCCTTCCGTTTTTTCTTTGGTGGTAATATTATTAAATTTTCTTGCTCGTTGTCAGAGCTTTCATCGATAATTCTATCAGGGACAGGGTTATAATCAGAATCATTATCGTCAGGTGAAAAATCACCTGCTCTTGAAGAAAGGGTAGAAGACCTAGAACCGGTGCTTAATGATCTTTGTCTTGGTAATTCAGTTTGATTAGTTACATGTTTTTGTAGATTAGATGTGCTTGGCAGAGATTCAAATACTTTTCTTTGTAATAGTGAATTGGCGATGGGACGGTAAATGTTATCTGAAGATTTTATTGACCCCGAAACATAGGAGCCAATTGTAGAAGCAGCGCTACTTGAAGACGAAGAACTGCTCGAGGAAGATGAACTCTGAGAAGATGAGCAGCTTACCCTGCGAGATTTCTGCGAGGTCGATGGTTCTGCGCTATTTTCTGCCTGAAGATCCAGAGCGAGTTTCAACAATTTGTCTCTTCGATGCATTTTAAAAACAACTTAAAATAATAGAAACACTACATCACTATCAAAAAAAAAAAAGATTACGTATGCAAATTGATTTATTAAAAAAAATATACCTATTATTATCATAAAAGGGTTATTATAATCATAAAGGTCGTAAGTTTATGTTATCACTATGATCGCAAAAGTGACACTTTTGTAATTAATTAGGGTTCATTTATTCTTTGGCAAAATCAATTCAACGCAAAAATGACATTATTCGTAAAATGACGGTCCTTCTTTAAAAACAACTCGATTAAAATTTACCATTTTATGGCTAAATTGACACTAAACAAAAAGTGTCACTTTAGTATCAAACCACTAACTTAAATACAAAGTCACCGTAATGCAAAATGTGAACCAAACAAAAAATGTCACTTTGGAGTAAGAAAAAAATAACTACTTACCAATGATGGCACCGAAAAACTGACTTAATGACCAAAGTGTCGGTTTGTCGCTCAACAACGGTCTATTCTGGTACGGGCGACACGTGTTTTCGTGTTAAGCGTCAGTCTAGCACTGCGCGGGGTGGGGAATTTTGTTTAGTGGCAAAAGAGACTACTGCCATCTAGCAGTAGTTTTTGGCATTTTTAAGAAAGTGTCAATGCGGCTCTTTTTAGTTAGAAATTGATCAACTGATGGCGTTATTATCTCGATATTACGAAATTTTGGATAGTGACAGTTTTGGAATAAGTGTATTATTTTGAATTTTAAAATATATTTTAGCTATGCAGCCATAAACGCCGTCCGCCTCGATGGTCTATTAATTATCTATGCCGTGACGTGACTATTCTTGTAAACACTACGCGTGACTGTCATAACCTTTTTATCGGAATTCAAAACCATGGCTTCGAAAGGATTACATGATAAATATAGTGATTACCAATATTGTATCGTGCGGGAATGTAAGAATACATCAATAAAGAACCCAGAAAAGTTGTGGATTAAAGTACCCACTGATGAGAATATGCGAAACACCTGGTTAAAAGAGATCCCGTAACTCTGTCCAGTGGAACTGCAGTGTATTTCTGTGTATTTTTACGTCAAGTAAATAATTATAAAGGCGTATAATTGAAAGACCACGAATACCCTGAAACTAGCGTTTGACATTATGTTGTTTACAATATTGGTGACGTAGAAACATGGCGGACGGTGTTTTCAATCAAGAGAAAGAAAGAAAGAAAAAGTGTTTTGTTGCGAACTTGAACGCATACATATAACACATCAGACTAATATAACATAAAGAAAAAGATAACAAAAAAGAAAAAAATATATGTATAACGAAGCGTCGAGAGGCTCAGCGGTGTGGGCTCCGTTATCAGCGTCCATGGTGGTTACGGGTAGGTGATGAATTGGTTTGGTTTCGCTCATGGTTTTGTAAAAGCACGTAATCACCAACTTTAAACTTTTTAAGTCCTGCTTTATTTTTATCGAATCTGGCTTTTTCATAAGACGCGCTTGCTTGTATTTCTCGTGCCGATTGCTTTCTAATTGAATCTAAGTCGATTTCTGTCTCGTCAGTTTCCAATGTCATTAACCCTAATGGCCTAGCAACTTTTCCAATTAATAGCTCTAAGGAACTTGCTTTTGTTACCCTACTCATAGTACAGTTGATAGCGAGTTGAATGTCAGGCAGTGCATCCTGCCACGATGTGTTCCGCGCCTCGACCGCTGTGAGCATGTTTTTAAACGTACACATAACCCTCTCTACTTGCCGATTTGCACGACTACTACCCGTGGCTATAAGATGTAAATTAATATTGTGTGCATTGCAATATTCTTTGAAGTCCTTTCCAGTAAAACATCTACCTTGAACTGCAATTATTCGATGCGGTGCACCAAAGAAAGAGACATTGTATTTTAACACTTTAATTGCACTATTCGAATCTATGTTTCGCGTATGATATAAAATTACGAATTTTGTAAACGCATCTATAGAAACGAACACGTACTCCTTAGAATCTTTTTTCCCGCTAAGCTTTCCGGTTGCATCCATATGAATAGTATGCCAGGGAATTGTAGTTTTTGGAATTGGGTGTAGTTCGACCTGTACTTTTCCGGAATTAGATTTTGCTACTCTACAAGTAATGCAGTTTTCTACGAATTTCCGTACGTATTTGTTCATGTTCGGAAACCAATAGTGGCAATACGCTTTTTCCAAAGTTTTCTCCCAGCCCAAATGCATGATATTTTCATGTACGTGGTTTATTATGGCCCACTGGAATGCTCTTGGCACAATTGGTAACCAAAGACTTTTGTTATTCCTGTCAATTTTCCTATAAAGTAGACCGCGCCTAATTTCATAAGTCTTAGCAGTGTCACTGTCAAGCTCATTGGCCTGAAGTTTAGCAATTATGGAACTGATTTCGCCATCCTTTTGGTGTTCAGCCTGTAGCCACGTATCTGAGATTTCTGTGAGATTAACTCGTTTTTGTTCAACCTTAGTTACCTGTTGTTTACTTGGCAAAGGATTACGAGAGAAGAAGTCCACGTCACCCATATGTTTGCCCTGTCGGTATTCGATGTCGAAGTCGAACGATTGTAGGAAACACACCACCTATGGACACGCGGTGTGAGATCAATTTTTGACTTGGATGCTTTAACAGCGTTGCAGTCAGTCACTACTAAAAACTTCTTCCCTTGTAAATAGTGACGAAAATGTTTTACAGCATTCAAATGCACTCTTTTCACAAACTTAAATCAACAGTTTTATTTTACTTCACAATAATCTAAATTTTCAACCACTTAATTGGATGACACTGGATTAAGAGCCAATAGGTTAGTATACGTGTTCCTCCGTGCGTAACTGACAGTAGAATGTCAGCTGTCACAGTGGTGCCACTTCACTACCCTATTCGGGGTTACCCGCTCTTACTTTAAATTACTACCTTATAACAATTTTATAATTGGCAACACTAAGTTACAGCTTAGCACCCGACACTGCTTCCTAATTTAATATGGCAACATTTTATTTTGACAACTATGACCAAAACATTCGTTCTCAACATCTTTCACAACTGGCAATACAGCTTATAGTTTGACATTAACAAATCAAAGTAAACAATTACAAGGAATCAACTTCAAACCCGTGTTCATCAACGCGCCGTCATGTATATACAAATCAAACATGAGGGGGTAGTATGCGTAACAATCTCGCAATACGCTCAGCATAATGCTGCGACCTAATGCGAGAAAAAGTCACAGCGCTGATTTTCAGCGATAGCCGAAACTAACAATGTGACGTCAAAAGGGTACAAATGTAAATAAATAAAATACACATATATATATATATATAATCGGTTCATACTAATACGAAAAATTACACAATAAACTACTTAAATTTATAGAATGGCTACACATTTATTGTCTGTGCCATACGGCTGTCAAAAATGTATGCTGTAATAGATTATGTTAATGATGGCGACCGACGCTTACATAATTTGAATAATATTTTGCAATTGAAGTGAAGATTTGTAGGTAATTACTGTGAAACGTGGGTGTATTATGTGGTATAAGTAATTTGAGCAGTGAGAAACTAAGTTTAAATGTTACTTTGTGATCGAGCTAGGTGATAGAAAATGCGTAATGCTAAGATGGTGAGTAAAAATTATCAATTTATTGCTTATAGTCCGTAAATAGCTGCAATAATGAAGTCTTGAACGGCATCAGACACAGTGAGGTAAATAAGATATAATGCATTTTATTTTGTATGTGGTGTGGATGGGTGATGTGGTGTTCGTCAAGCGGGTCCGGATAAATAAAAGTTCCAACAACTTCACGACACGCAATATGTATATTATTCAACCACACATAGTTCACATACACACAGTCTTATAGCACAAGCAGAGCTATAGAATAGAAGGAGTGCTTGAAGGAGAAAGGTGGATAGGCAAGCGATAGCGATGACGATACAATAACAATAACACGCTGGTGTGCGCGGTAGCCGTACAGCATTCGGTTAGCGGGCGACACAGGCTTCGTGAGCGAGAGTAGTGGCCGACTGGCGCGACGCGGTGAGTAGCTGCGCGCGCGACCGACGTAAGACCGATCCGGTTCTAACCGGAGATGCAACGCGTTTCCAATGCGCCTTGTCGCAATGTGTATGTCGTCGTATTAGATCTTAAGTAGTTTTATGTGTAGTGATATTTTGTTATTATTGTAAATATATGTATATAGGTAATAAGGTTTTTTGTGTATAAAATATTGTAAATAAATATGAATTAAAAAATGAATTTGTTACGTGTAGATATAAATATAGTAAATTATATATGTATTGTTTATAAATGTGTGACTGAGTAGGCTACATGTACTGAAACTGTATGGAATTGGCAAATAGTAAAAATAAAATAAAATAAAGAGTGGTACTCATAATATACTAACACAGGATTAACTTAACATTAAAATAGAAATTGAATTGGTCTTGATGCAATAATATACTTAAGAAGAGGATAAACAAATAAAATATAAATTATTAATATAAATTTAACTGTTCTCATAGATGCACTAATAATTGAAAACACTACAAGGGACACTTTTGTTTCCAGGCGTCGCAATGGTGGACGGAGACCATTCCAACTGCGTGTGGCTGCAAACTTGAAACAACCTCTGAAAGCTGTGGTCCGATGCATTGGTACAACTAGCGGGCATACTATAGAGCGGAGACCATGCTCTGAACGGATATGTTTCCAGATCAGCTTCCTATATAGATAGTCTGGTTTTTTTGTAGAAGTAATACCAAAAAGCAAATTGGCAAAATGCAATCTCCTCCTGGCAGCCATCTTCAGTAAATTAAGTTCATTTATGTACGGAGTCACATGACCTCTTCGAGGAATGTTTACACAGAAACGAACACAGGCAATTTGAATACGTTGGATAACATGTTCCGTCTTAGAAAGAAGGCATGGTCCGTACACAGTATATCACAGTAGTTTAATCTGGATAGAATAAGACTGTCAACAAGTTGTTTGCGCAAAGGGATGCTCAGGTATTTTCTTATTCCGTATAGTTTACTTACTGTTTACTCCTACTCCTTTAGTCTATAAAACAGTTTCGGAGAATATTATTTATATGGGCCTCGAATCTTAGTTCAGGGTCCATAATGAGACCAAGATTGCATACAAGCTCTACCCTCTCAATACTATTGCCCAAGACCATCAACGCAGGATTAGCTGACAAAATTTTAAGCACCTGGTTCCTGGAACCCAAAACCATAAACTTAGATTTAAGAGATTAAGGACCAGAGAGTTCTCCTCCGAACATGCAACCACTTTCTGTAAATCCTCATTGATTTTCTGCACAGCCAATGATGTTTCCTCAGCCTTGAAAGAGATGTACAATTGTATATCATCAGCGTACATATGAAAAAGACAGTTTCTAAAGGATTTTGTGCTATCTGCACTGTATAGGATGTGCAACAAAAGCCCCAAAATCGATCCCTGAGGGACACCCCTTGTCACGCGAAGGGGGGTAGATGACACCCTCGACCCGTCATCTCTATGCAGTTCTACAAATTGATCGATCTGATAGGTAGCTTCTGAACCAATCTACTTCATCTTGGTTGAAGCCGTAGAAAGCCAACTTGGATAGCAATAGAGTGGTGTTAATTGCGTCAAAAGCGCGGGAAAAATCAAGCAGTGCCAGGATTGTTCCCTCCCCCCTATCGCGTGCTTCTAGAATATTCCCTACAACATCAGCCAGAGCCGTTGCAGTACTCCTACCCTGTCTAAACCTTGATTGCAGGTCTGGAAGAATTTGACTTGCCTCAAGAAAATTAATTACTTGACAGTAGACTACCCGTTCCAGAATCTTGGAGAGGCAAGGCAGAATACTGATAGGTCTCAAGTCCCTAGAACTGACGGGATTATTGTTTATGGATATAGGTCGGACAATAGCGCATCGCCAGAGTTCCGGGAATCTACACATGGTAATAGAGCAATTAATAATATCTGTAATAGCTTGCAAGGTACTGGGCAGAGTAAGGGATATCATGTCAAGGCTAATACCATCGACACCCTGTGCGTTAGACCCTAGGCTCTTAATTATCTTAAGGACAGCTTCGGCATTGGTTGTTGTGAGTGAGAATGTGGCATCACTGAACCTGTGTGTCTCGAAAAAGGACTGCTGTGAAACATTGAGATGACCATTGCCTGGCACATCCAGGAACGCAGCATTAATTTCATCAGGATTGTTGAAATGTCCTGGTAGCAATCTTTGCGTATGATCTGGCAGCACATCAGACTTCAAGTTACGCCACAACAATTTCGGGTCTTTAATGTGGTCGTTGATACTCTTTGCAAAATATGATTTCTTCTCGCTCGCCAGAGCCATGACGGCTTGATGCTTAAGTTGAAGATAATATTCTTTATGCCCCGATAACTTGGATTTGTGAAAGCGGTCTCTAGCCTCATCCCTCATTTTAGTGATTAGCCTGACATTGTCAGTTATCCATGGAGTGGGGCGTGTTTTGAAAGTCACACTTTTAAGAGGAGCATGGAGATCGAATAGCTGGTTCACAAAGAAGGTAAATGTTTGTACCATATCATTGACATCACCCATGTCACTAACCGATGCCCAAGGTAGATTCCCCAAATCCGTTATGAAGTAGTCCTCCAGTATGTCTTTGAGCGGACGGTACACAATTGATCTGCGTTTAGACTTGGGCTTTTTAAAAATTGTCTCGCATGTAATGAACGAGTGATGGCCAAGCTCACTGATATGATTCACACTGACATTTCGAGTAGGAGCATCTGAGCAAATAACATCAATAAGCGAACTGTCGAACTGTCACCTACGAAGTGTGTGGGTGTCTGTACTAGCTGTTGAACATTGAAACAACTAAAAAACTCCGTAAGCTCTTTTGTTTTAGACAAACTAGTAACTATCGATATCCAACATATTAACGTTAAAGTCCCCTAACAGAATTAAATTATCATAGGGTGCTAATCCACTAATGCTATCGGTCAAGGCATCCAGAAAAGAACGTAACTCCAGCCATGGCGGACGATAGGCGGTGCCAATATTGAGGTTCAGCCAGAGTTGCTCAACATTGGGATGTTCAGGATGCTCATGACGCGTGCCGGAATTCCATTTTTAATGTAAAACGCAACCCCTCCGCCCCGCCCACCACGGACAGTTGTGGGACGCGGTATGTGTTTAAGTTTATACCCGGGCACACTAGGCGCGCGGTCCTCTTCACCCTTGCGCAACCAAGTTTCATTGATGGCCATTATATCTACTGCATAGTTGCTCATGGCTATCAGAAATTCATCCTGATTAGTCCCCAATGAGCCAGCATTTAGCAAACCAAACTTAATACATTTAGATGGAGTTATTTGTGTTTATGTATTTCGTTTTAATTAAAATCATTTTTCTGTATATAATGTAAGTATGTATGTATATGTATTGTTGATGTGATGTTTTATTAGTGTGTATGAAGATGTAGTGTAATAGTAGAGTAATAGAATATTTGTAAATAGCTTTTGTACATAATGTATATAATATTTTTTGTGAAATGTTAATTTTATATTTAAAGTAATTGTGTAAAATAATTATATAAATGTGCACCCCTTGTGACTCACCATCAGCTAGATTGTAAACCCCCAAATGTAAATGATTGAGACACATATTCCCCCTCTCATGAATGCCAAACAAATGTACACACGCTGATAACAATAAATTTAAAATATAATTAAGCTGTTTGATTGACAGGTCCAAAAATCCTATCGATGTTCTCGTCAGTGCGGATTCTATGCGTGGAGTCGCGTGGGCCCTTCCTAGCCAGTATGCGGCCTCGCTTGGTCCAAACAAATCTCCAATTGGAGACGCTAACGGCATCTCGCGCCATCCGAAACAACCGACGATTGGTCTTTGTGAGGCGTTCGTTAAGGAAGAAGCGCTGCGGCGGGCCAGACGTGTCGAGGTCAGCGGTCGTCGCGCCACGGCGAACGCGCGCGCTCGCCAGCAGTTCGTCGCGCAGGTCGCGTCGCGCCAGGCGCACAACAATGGCGCGCGGCCGCGCCACTACCGGACCGGCAGAGCTTGTGGCGTTGAGCTGCCTACCTCCCACTCGCTCCGCACTGACGATGTCCCGCTCGCCCAGCTCAATTCCCAACTTGAGGCCTATGACCTTGGTGATGTGAACCGGGTTATCAGCTGGACCTTCAGGGATATTAGTGATCTCAATATCATTCCCCAGAAGGTCCCGATCCCGGTCGTTCAGTTCCCTCCTTAACTCTTCCACGATCCCCTCCACCGATGATTGTGTAGTAATCGCCCGCTGCTGCTCAAGTGCATTCTGGCCTCCAGGCCGTCAATACGGGTATTGCAGGTATTCGTAGTCAGCGTTATGTCCATGATCTCCGCTAACATTGTCTTGCGGAACTCTGAAATCTCTGCGCGCATCCCCCTTAACTGCTACACGAGTAAATTCAAGTCGGAGCCGGAAAAATAGGTGCGATTTTCCGTGCCTTAATCTCTTCTGCATCAGTAAGTTCCGGAGGAGGTGCAAACTACAGGTGCGCAGATGGTTGGTCGCAGATCTCTGGTACAGGACTAGAGCAGCTAACAATCGTGTTATTAGGTGGCGTCGGCCCCACGTCCGTATGTCCTATAGGGCTGCTATTAGCACGAGGGGGGCTTTCCATATGACCTCTGACCGGAGTTTTGCGCCCTATTGTCCCTGACGAGGTTTTTTTTACATTCTGGGCAGCGCCAGCCTGCAGGGATAACGGCTTTAGGTCCAGCACCTATACATCCTCGGTGGTAAACATTTTTACATTTACCACACCTAGATCCCTCTGCCGGCACCATGAAGCGACCACAGCCGTTGCAATTTACTCCGGGCATAGTGGTAGGGAAATAGTTAAAATTTGCGTCGATCGTGATTCAACTATCGCACACTAGATGACGCTATTGACTCGATATCGATCGTTGACAGATATCGAGAATATCAACCAGCTGTCAATGCTATCGGTATGTCAAGTCGAGGGGCGAGAATATGCGCGATGTCAACAGTCTTATTGTTGAAAATAGAGGGTACAACCAAATGACACCAATTCACTGTGAATAATGTTTTGTATTATTGTGATCCTTAGGCACTGTATTTAATACTAACTTTAATATATGTCACTATATGTTACACTGTGTTCACAATAAAGAAAGTTTTTGAGCCGATAAGAGTTTTTTCTATTTATTGTGAATTAAAAGTATGAGAACGTATCTATCCCGATAGACGTCACAACTGTCAATGATGAAATGTGAATGATGATGATGTAGGGAGAAAAAGAGTAAAAATTTAACGGGTCGCAGTTGAATTTTTACAGCAATCCTTTATTAATATTTATTGAAGTTCGTATATTTCGGACCCTTGAACGTAATAACATTTGAATTAAAAGTTGTTTTTATAAATGGTGACATGAGGCAACTTGTCTATTGTCAAGAGCTCTGTTGGTGGCGAGCGTATGCATTTGGTATCGGTTACATTCCGGATTACTCCCACATTTTTATGGGGTTATTTTCGGCCTTTTCAAATTCCTTTTCTTCATAGTCTTTTTTTAATTTTTTTAACAAGTCATTGGTGAAGTTACGATATCTTAAATAGGTTAGGTTTAGAATCTGGTTGGTTGGTTCTTTATTCGTCTTTTTGTGCATTTTATCCCTATTATGTATGCATCTCAAAAGACCGGTAGTAATCCATGGCTTAATCACTCTTTTATTGCTTGGGATTATTTTGTGGAGGGTATTATTGGATAAAATGGGTGAAATAATTTTCAGTAATTCGTTGGTGGCCTGATTAGCATCCGTCATTATGTAAACCGAGGAGAAATCACATTTTTTTTATATCGGAGATAGCATTTGGGATGTTAAGGGTAGATGTTTGAAATTTGGTTGTTTTTAGTTTGGATTTGCTGATCTCGAGGTTTAAGAGGACTGCTGCGTGGTCTGTGATCGCCGTTTCCAGTATTAAGGTGGTCACTTTGTTGCTGGTTTTAAGCAGTATATGATCTATACAACTGTTGGACCGCGTAGGTGAATGGTAAGCTGGGAGAAAACCGTGAGAAGCCGTAAGATTTAGAAACTGTTGTGATTGTGGGTCGTTACAGTCCGGACTGATATTTATGTTCGTATCTCCTATAATTGTGATGTGATTGTGACATTGAAGATCGATTACGATGTTGTTTAAGCTTTACAGGAAAGGGTCAGTGTTTCTTTGTGATGGTGGTCTATATATAGCTATAATAGTTAGGTGGCTTTCAAGGGTGCAGATAAGACAGCTGGCGTCATTAAAAGAAGGTTCTGCAACCGTGTAATGTAGGTTATCTTTGATGTATACGACCAGACCATCATTTTGGTTAATTAGGTTATGAGTTTTATAGAACACATATCCGTCTAAGATAGGAATGTTTCCTGTTGTCTTTAACCAGCATTCAGATAACACTAATACAACGCATGTTATGTTCATTGCAACTAAAAGACAGTCATCTGAGTTCGTCGAAATTTTTATTAATGCTTCCTACATTAAGGTGTAAGACATTAAGGGCGTTTGAGGCCTGTGTATAATCCGTGCAATGGTTTGGTTGACACCTATATGTCGATGAAACTTGCATATCGTCTAATTCGTTAATTATGTTATTTAGAGTTGCCATTTACGTGACGTACTGGCAAAGTATGTTTAGGGGTTCGTTTTAAATCTAGAGAGAGGCATATCGGGTTTCGCATGGAGTGTAATACTCGTAGAATTTATTGAGAATATGTATGAATGGTGGATGTATACGGATATTAAGTAAGTTAGTATAAGGTAACATCCCGAACGTGACTGTGATCAAACTGTGACATATCAGAACTTGTTTTTTTTTTTGTTTGTTTGTAAACCAATAATTACGTATCTTGGTTTCTCTATTTGCGATGAAGTTTTTATAGACCAGGTGTGGTTCGTAATTTTTGGTAGAGCTGGGTATTCGTATAAATCCCAATTTCTAAATATCATCTGGAGAGGTCGATCTTTTTCTAAAAAATTTAACAAAATTATTTTTTCTTTGTCCGATACTTTAACATGCGGTACACGCCATATAATTTTATTGATCTTTATGTCTTCAATTACTTCACCAGTATTCAGTTTACCTGCATTTAAGTTCGTGTTACTTCTTAGCAATATCAGTTCATGTCTACTATTTATAACAATTTTCTTAAAATCTACAGCAAAACCAAGTATGTTACATAGTGATTTTTTTGGCGGGCATGTTGGTCTAGTGGTTAGTGAACCTGACTGCTATACCGGAGGTCGTGGGTTCGATTCCCGCCCAGGACAAATGTTGTGTGATGCATGATCATTTGTTCTGGTGTCTGGGTATAATTTATCTATAATATGTATGTATTTAGAAATATATAAGTAAGTTTATCAGTTGTCTGGTTACCATAACACAAGCACTGCTTAGCTTGGGATCAGATAACCGTGTGTGAGTTGTCCCAGGACTTATTTATTAGTGGTATAGAAACGGAAAAATTACCTCCATTAATATTTTTTATACCATCAATGTTCCATCCATGAATCAAAGCTATCTCACGCATGGGGCCATGCGTGAGATAGCTTTGATTCATTTTCGTTCATCGATATTAATGATTTCATGGTGGTAGTAACTCCCGCATTTTTTATTTTATCAATTTCCACGCCATTATTAGTAAAATGAACACTGCTCGCGGTGTTCCAACTATGGTTCCTTCCAAATACAAAGTGCTTGCTGACGGTAGTACCTACAAGTCCTGTTGGTTGATAGGTATGCGTATCTCGTCATTCCTGTTAAAACTGGTCACGTACGGTTTATATGAATGGTATTCGATGACTATCTGACTACTGATACGATTTTAGTAAACCGATTGCTTTAAGAAATGCTTTATTTTCTCTTGTTAATTTTATTATTTGTAGTTTGATGTAAACTGAGGATGCTTTCTGGTTGATATATGAGTGTTTCTCCGAAATTGCGTTCTTTGTCTGATTCATATGGCCTAATTGTTTTTTCACATTTAAGCTTATAACACATACTTTTCCGAAAGATGATAACCTAAGATACAATGTCTGAAAAAGGCACACTTTTTGATTAAATGGTTTCCTAGATAATTCACTTAAAAATTATTGGAGCCAGATGAATAAAAATCTGTGAGATATGTATCATAATTAGGGATGAAAATGAAATTCTAGTTAGAATAATCAGTTAATTATTTATTAAAATCACAGTAATTGCACACGATGCTTATCATAACACGTAAATCTAGTCAATCAAAGCATGATATATTACGACTCTTCAAAATAGGCTCTGCAATTTTCTTCTTCTCCCTTTTTCTTCCTTAGATAGCACTAGTAGCATTTGTGTGTACTATAATATAAAAACGAAAATTAAAATTTAATTAATAATTAATAATTTGTGTGATATTCTGATTAATAAGGTACTTTTACCATATGAATCAGACACACATCAATCAGAATTTTGCCTATTAACATCGGTAAATCATCACACATATGCAATTAAGGATTCTTGTCTTTACATACGTTTCTGTTCCCCAATGGCATTGTATCCTTAATTGTGAAATTGTGAAAATGAACATACTAATCAGAAACATAGGTGTACCAAGGCTATATGAATCAGATATTTACCTTTACGAGTATATCTCCGCAATTTTACTTATCAGCCACACGTCACGGCTTGACCACGTCAGCCGACCCCCTGACTACCCCCTAGCGCGGGTAGGGGTCGCCCGATATTTCGTGTTTAGCTGGGTACATTCGAGTGAACCGCGTGAATATGAATCAGAGTTTTGTGCCGGACACATACTATTTTTTTATTTATAAATAAACCATAAATTAAATTAGTACCATTTTTTTTTATGCAAAGAAACAACTAATACTCTTCGTAATAATTATAATTCACATCAATTTACGCATAGAAAACAATGTTATTGTTACTAATGTTCAAGAAACTGGGTTACGGACACACTGTATTAGTCAGAAGAACTACTATTAAATATTTTTTATATATTTAAATATATATTATTAAAAAAAATAACTTGTGCAAGGTAGGCAATAGTTTGAGGTATGTTTTAAAATTAATTGCAGACTTATTTGTCAGTTAGTTACAAAAATAAACTTCAAGACATCATAAATTTAGGGTTCGGAGAATCACTCGTATATATATTTATTATAGTCAATCATTTTTCCTTCTTAGATGTAAATATAGCTGTACTTCTTCACCGCGTAAATTTATTAGTTGATTGTTTATGTCCAGTAACCGTTTCGTGTGGTGCCGGGCTAGAATTGCACCAACCCATTTCTTCTCGTGGGTGTCGTAGGAGGCGACTAAGGGACAAAACAACACCGGGGGCGGGCAGCAGCGCCCCACGTAGAATAACTATACCACAGAACTGCGGTCACCAACCCGCATGCCAAGCGTGGTGACTACGGCAAATCCCCCCCTTATGCAGCACAATCTTAATTCACGGCCCCCAGTTCCCGGTAGCTACACTATTCCTGGCCATGGTACCGGCCACGGTAACGGTGCAGTGGGGGGTGCTAAGAATCCCCGGGTGACGGCAGGGTACCTACGCAAATTGACTTTGGCGACGTACAACGGACGTACACTACGGCTGAACGAGCACGTTGCCGAATTGGAAGTAGAGTTAAGTCGTATTAACTGGCATATCGTAGGGTTATCAGAACTTCGAAGACAGGGGGAGGAGACGATAACTCTCGAGGCTGGTCACTTACTCTATTTCCGAGAAGGACACCAACCATCTCAAGGTGGCGTCGGTTTTATGATCCACAAGTCACTCAAGGGCAGCATTGTGGAAGTTGGCAGTGTGTCGGCAAGGGTGGCATACCTTGTTCTTAAAATGACGGAGCGTTACGCTTTGAAGGTCATTCAAGTGTATGCCCCAACGTCTTCACACCCAGACGACGAAGTCGAGGCCATGTACGAAGACATAGTGAAAGCTATGTCTCGTAACAAAACATTCTATACTGTTGTCATGGGTGACTTCAACGCCAAAGTAGGAATACAAGAGAATGGCGAGTCGAAAGTGGGTCCCTTCGGCTTTGGGCGCAGAAATCACAGGGGGCGAATGCTGGTAAACTTCCTCGAGGCTCAGGGGCTCTTCCTGATGAACTCATTCTTTCAGAAGAAGCCCCAAAGGAAGTGGACCTGGCGGAGCCCCGATAACGTGACGAGGAACGAGATAGACTTCATTATGTCAAACAAGCGCCAGATATTCAGAGATGTCTCTGTGATTAACAGGGTCAATACCGGTAGTGATCACCGACTGGTTAGAGGCACTCTGAGTATAAATCTCAAAATCGAGCGACCGCGATTGATGAAGTCAACTCTCAGACCAACCCTGCCCCAGGTCGAGGCTGGCTGCGAAAGCTTCCAGTTGGAGCTACGAAATCGATTCCCTATGTTGGAAACTACACAGGACATTAACGACGCCACCGATTGTCTGGTACGGGTTGTCCGCGAGGTGAGCTATAAGTATTTTCGACCGATGAGTTATGGACGCAAGTCGGCACTCACCAGCGAGACCCTGGAATTGATGAGGAAACGGCGAGAAAACATAAACGCAACACCGTCTGAGCGTCAGGTACTTAACAGGGAGATAAAAAAGCTGATAAAACGCGATACTCGGCGTGCGAATACCCGATCTATTGAGCAAGCTATAGAGCGGAACCAAGGCTCAAAAGTATTTGCCAAGGCTCATATCTCCCGTTGTCACCTGACGAAACTCAGTACGTCACAGGGCACTACCGTTACCTCGAAGCCAGAGACACTCGCTGAAGTCGAAAAGTACTATGGGGACTTATACTCACCAAAATCGAGCCCGCCCCAAGCACACAGCGCGGATGACCCACGAGCCACACTTACACGCCACCTTACAGACGAGCTTCCCGACATTGATATGGGTGAGATTAGAATAGCTCTCGGACAGCTACACAACAACAAAGCTCCGGGAGATGACGGAATAACCACTGAGCTGCTCAAGGCTGGTGGAACACCTGTCTTGACAGAGCTTGTTAAGCTCTTCAATTCCGTCATCCATACTGGCATAACACCGGAGGCATGGAGCAGAAGTGTGGTGGTATTATTTTTCAAAAAAGGCGATAATACGCGGCTTGAAAATTACCGCCCCATTTCACTTCTGAGCCATGTGTATAAGCTGTTCTCGAGGGTTATCTCGAATCGTCTCGCCCAAAAGTTCGATGACTTCCAGCCACCGGAGCAGGCCGGCTTTCGAAAAGGCTACAGCACCGTGGACCACATACATACACTAAGGCAAATTATACAGAAGACAGAAGAATATAATCAACCTCTATGCCTAGCGTATGTGGACTATGAAAAAGCCTTCGACACCGTCGAGACCTGGGCTGTGATGGAATCCATGCAGAGATGTCTCGTGGACTACCGATATGTGGAGGTGCTGAGGTGTTTGTACAAGGCCGCGACAATGATCGTTCAAGTACAAGAACAGAGCACAAAACCAATCCAATTGCGTCGAGGAGTAAGACAGGGAGACGTAATCTCTCCGAACTGTTTACAAACGCATTGGAGGACGTTTTTAAACGCTTGATTGGAAAGGACGGGGATTGAACATCAACGGTCAGTACATCTCACACCTGCGATTTGCAGATGACATAGTCATCATGGCGGAATCTCTGCAGGAGTTGGAGCTGATGCTGAACGGCCTAAGCGATTCTTCGCGACGTGTGGGTCTCTGAATGAACCTAAATAAAACTAAAGTCATGTACAATGGCCTTGTTCTTCCGAGACCCGTGGTCGTAAATGGCGCTGCTCTCGAGGTTGTGCAAGAATACATATATCTTGGCCAAACCATCCAACTGGGGCGACACAACTTCGAGAAGGAAGCGAGCAGAAGAATACGTTTGGGCTGGGCAGCATTCGGGAAGCTACGTCATATCTTTGAATCGTCGATCCCACAATCCCTTAAGACCAGGGTCTTTAACCAGTGCGTCCTACCCGTAATGACGTATGGAGCTGAAACGTGGACACTCACCGTGGACCTGGTCCATAAATTCAAGGTTGCTCAGCGTGCGATGGAGAGAGCGATGCTCGGGGTATCTCTGGTGGATAAAATTCGTAACGAAGTCATCCGCCAGAGAACCAAAGTTACCGATATTGCTCGCAGAATCAGCACGCTGAAGTGGAAATGGGCCGGCCATGTCTGCAGACGGACAGACGGTCGATGGAGCAGACACGTGTTGGAGTGGAGACCACGTTTAGGCAAACGTAGTGTAGGACGCCCTGCGGCACGATGGACCGATGATTTGAAGAAGGTGGCTGGCAGCTGATGGATGCGGGCTGCCCAGGACCGGGATGGTTGGCGCTCTTTGGGGGAGGCCTACGTTCAGCAGTGGACGGCGATAGGCTGAGATGATGATGATGATGAACCGTATATGTATGCAGCTTATGTTGTTTTGGTTAATCGTAAAGTATATTGCGTTTTTAAGAATTTCTATGATTCTATATCATGGTGGCACGTTGAGTGCAATTCGTGGATAATGTGACTGGGCTCTCTGTTTATGTACGAACCACTGACAATATCACATTCAATCCTGATCACGGTTGTTGGTAAATGTTAACTGGGAACTGTGAGACATGCAATTTATTAGCTTTCAAGATTTCCTTATCATACCCTAGTAGATTTCGAAAAGTGTCTTCCTTATCGAAGTTTATATCTTTTGAACAGAGTATGGTAGTTTTTAGAGTATTGTTATTGCACTGTAGTTTTATCGAAGCATTTTGTATTTTGGACTTAATATAATCGCTAATATCTTGAAGTTCATAAGTTCCTTCTGGTATTTCAATTACTTCCTCGGATCCATAGTAGAACTTATTGATCTTTTTATCAATATTTGGAATAGAATTAAACGTTGAGAAATGCAATAATGCGCATTCGTACTGACCGATCAATTTTAATGCGTTTGGATAGTATGTGGACAAATCTGATGAGTTTCCAGTTATTGACAAAGTGAGGGACATCTTGAGAATGATAAAAATTAAAGAATAACATATTAATTTATACACGCTTATTTTACCAAAAATTCCTTAGATATTCTAAACATAAGTGTCCACAATTCACAGAATTGAATTTTTGGTACCTTGTGTAGTTGTAAAAAATATTATAGTTTTTTAAGTACCGTATCAATTCGAGAGGCGGTTTTAAATCACGAAAGCCGTCAAAATATTCACAATAATTATTAAATTTAACATAAGCTACCCAATGCGTTCCTTCAGTTTTTGAATTGTCCAAATTCACGACAGCACATTCGACCTGTTTTGGTTTTCTCGGTAGCTGATCTTTCATGTAAACTCCTCGAAAGTATGGCAAGTCGCGCGCGTGCTTTTTGATATCAATATCAGTTAATGGACGATTAGGTAGCCCTCTTATCAGTTTTTTTTATGAATTTATAAACAAACCTTTACCATTTTTATGTGGTTTAATGTACAACCCTTTTCCTATAGCTAATGCTTCCATAGTTTTACTGTGTCGTTCAGTTTCTTGTCAATTTTTTTGAGCTTGTCCATAATCGTTAACAGTTTTTGCGACGCCAGCAGCACCACCCGCTAAAGATCCTAATGCTGATAAACCAGCAAAAATTGGGATCAAAGGCATAACTCCACCAGTTTTCGGTATGGGTATGACCCAAGGAACTCGTACTTTCTGTACGCAAAGAATTAATTTTCTAGCAGCCAAGTAAGCGGCGTTTATAACTTTGTATAACCTTGTGTTTTAGTTTTCTAATTTTTGATCGCGAAACATCCTTGGTAGGAACTTGGATTCTTTAGCGAGGATCTGTGGTTGATCAAATCTAATATAATGGCTGGAGCCTTCAGCATGTTCGGCGACTGCAGACTTCGTTGAGCGGCGGTAAGAGAGGTCCTCTCTTATATCGGTCAAACTAAACGAAGCATAGGGACCCGCGTAAAAGAACACATCGCTGACGTCAAACACCGCCGCTCCAAGAATCCAAGTTCCTACCAAGGATGTTTCGCGAGGCTATTGAGATTAAAAAACACCCTAATTTCAATAGAGAAGATGGCTGGAAGATATCACCTACTTGGGACCCAATAATACAAAAACTCAAGGCTAAACCCAAGAGCAGCGCTGCAAGACATCACGACACAGTGAGCTCATACTGCGTAGGTCGGACCATAAATAATTAATTAAAAATATGAAGGTAGAACGAGCAACATCTTCTGTCAAGACGAACACCATCTCAGTCTGCCCGTGACCATGATACCTGCAAGGGTGTCGAAACGTCGGGAACTAAAACCAAAAATTAAACCGCGATAAAATCCGTAAAATTCGTTTCATTTCAATGTCTAACATTCGCGTAAACCTAAGAAACCATTAGCCTTGAAAACACCAGATGTGTGGACCAGCGGCTTTGTCATGAAGCAGCAGCACTCCTCGCGACAGTTTCCCTCGACGTTCTTTTTTAATAGCATCTCGCAATTGATGTAGTAAGAAAGCGTAACACTCACCCCTTACAGTTGTGTTGCGTTCTTTAAAATCCGCCAGTAAAATTCCTTCGGAATCCCAAAATCTTGTGGCCATGATTTTTTTGTTTATTCCTTTTTAGACAAAGGATCATGATAAAGAACCAAAGTTTCATCACCTGTTACAATTGAATCCAAAACACCTTTCTGTTGGCCTTCACACAGGGATAAAAATTGAGAACAGCACTTTACACGTTCTTGCTTCTCTGAACAGCGGAAATAAGTTTTGGGGCCCACCTTGCACAGACCTTATTCATACCCAAATGTTCTGTGTTCTTCGACAAATTGAATGTTTTCATCAGTAATGGCCTCAGACGGACGTCCTGGGCGGGCTTCATCTTCAATTGATTGTCTTCCTAAACGAAATTGTTTTGCCCATCATTTTATGGTGGAATATTGACGGGGAGGATTGTCTGTATACAGCATCCAAACGTTGTTTGATTTCGGCCGGCGTCTTTCCCTCTTTAGTCAAAAATTTAATCACGGCTCGATACTCAATCTTATCGATTTAGAATTTTCTGTCGACTTTCTAACTTCAAAAGGTTATAACTTTGTATACACCGTAATTTTTAGGCGTCTTACATAAGCAGCCCAGTTCATGTATCCAATGACTAGAATACGTTCATGATAAAAAAATAGGTATTTATGAGATTTGAATAAATTTAAAATGCAATTTTTATTCAATATTATGATGCAATTCGTAGTTTTTTAGAAAAACGGCTCTGTTGCGAGTGCGGTCCGAGCCTTGTAACAATGGTGAGGGGCACGGGCGGTGGCGTTTTTATCATTTTTAAGAGTATATTTCAGATTTCTCTTGTTTAATTTTTCTTCGTACTTATCATCTTAGTTGATGATAAAAAAATAAGAATTGCGCCTAGGGGTATTTTACGTCGGATACATGAACTGGGTTGCTTTTGTAAGAAGACTTAAAAATCACCGTGTATAAATGAAATATACCAATAATTTTAACTGTGAGTATGTCGATAAAAGTCTAGTTATTCAAAATCAAGCTACTTTGATATCTTTGATTATTCCAATGCGGGTAAAGAAAGAAAGAAAGAAAATAACTTTTATTACGTGCTTGTGACCCAGAAATACATAAGGACGAATTGTACAAAATTGAGACATTAAGGTAAGAATATGCGTCGCAAACACGCAATACGGCCGTCGCTCAGCTTAATGCTGCAACCCTGAGAGAGACAGAGTCACAGCGCTGATTTTCAGCGATAGCCGACGTCCTAACGTGATGACGTCAAACCGGTAGTATATATATATAGATTAAAATAAAATAAATATAATGTTAAAATTACATATACATAGAACAAAGTAAATAAATAGAATATTAAATCATGTAATATCTGCATGTGCGTAACTAGCATTAAAAAGGTATATTAAAATGGCATGGCAACAATCAGATAAAAGTTATTAATCTGTGCCATGTTGGAAGTTTGGAAGTCGTCTGAAGTCTTATTCTTATGTTGATATGTTGTGTCTGTACTATGGTTTATGAATTATGATCTGTGAATATGATAACAATGGCGAACGACGCTAACTACAGAGAAATAAAAATAAGTAATTATGCAATCGAAGGTCGAAAATACTGTGATGAGTAATGTGGTTGTGTATATATGAAGATGGTTGTTTGTGCAGTGAATGAATTTTAGTATGTGATAGTGCGAGAAGGTCGAAGATGTGTTGTAATCAATCTGGTGAGTAAAAGAAACACAAAAAATAATAATTTTAAAGTGTTTTAGACTCCAATAGGCATCAGGGCGGATAGTTTTGTACGCTATAGTTGAAATAATTTGTAATTTGTACGCTATAATTGAATAAAACATTGGTGCATGAATAATCGGTGCTATATTAACATTTAACCTAACAGACAATACTTACAGACAAGAATTACATGCTAAGAGAAGAAAAGGAAAGGACACAGTGAGGCAGAGAGCACCTTCAATTGAGTGCGATCAAGAAGAAAGACAAGAAAAAGCAGCCCACGCCTCAGGAGCCCCCTCCACCAGAGCATGTATGTCATGACCCCAGAGGTATGAAACATTATCATGGAATAAAATAAAAAGACTAAAAATTTTGGCTAATTTGTTCCTGTAACAATGTCTTTTTGAGATGGTATTTAAATGCTTGTTTTGTTTTCAGACGTCGTAATGGTGGAGGGAGATCATTCCAACAGCGTGTGGCTGCAAACTTGAAACATCCTCTAAAAGCTGTAGTGGTATGCATAGGCACCACAAGGGGGCAAACCATGGAGCGAAGACCGCGATTCATTAGGTTGTGTTTCCAGGTCAGCCTGTTAAATAGATATTCTGGCTTTTGACTATTAATAATGGCAGACAACATATTGGCCAAGTGAAGCTTCCTCCTGGCAGCCATCTTTAATAATTTAAGTTCATTTATGTATGGTGTTACATGGCTTCTTCGAGGAATATTAATACAGAAACGAGCACAGGCATTTTGGATCCTTTGTATAGCGTGATCCGTTCTGGTAAGAAGGCATGGTCCATACACTATGTCGCAGTAGTTTAACTTGGTTAGAATGAGACTATCAACGAGTTGTTTACGCAATGGGATACTCAAGTATTTTCTTATTCCGTATAAAACCTTAAGCCTATAAAAACAATTCTGCAGAACTTTGTTTACGTGAGCCTCGAATCGCAGCTCGGGATCCATGACCAGTCCCAGATTGCATGCCTGTTCGACTCTCTCAATCTTCTCGCCCCTGACAACCAATGCAGGGTCCGCTGACAAAATTGAACTCACTTGGTTCCTAGAACCCAAAACCATAAATTTGGATTTAAGGGGGTTAAGAACCAGAGAATTATTTTCCGACCATACAACCACTCTGTGCAAGTCCTCGTTAATTTTCTGCACAGCTAGAGAAGTCTCATCTGCTTTGAAGGACATGTACAGTTGTATATCGTCTGCGTACATACGGTATTTGCAGTTAACGAAAGACTTAGTGATATCAGCACTGTATAGGATGTACAGCAAAGGCCCCAGAATAGACCCCTGAGGGACACCTCTCGACACGTGGAGGGAGGAGGATGACACCCTCGACCCGTCCTCCTAAGGGTCTAGACAGACGGTCTGCAATCCAACTGCAATCCGACTGCCAAATGGCAGTTCAGATGCAGTTTGAATGCAGTTGGCTCGACTGCAATCAAACTGCACGTCGACGGGCAGTTGGCGTGCAGTTTGATTGCAGTCTGAGTGCAGTTACAACGACTACACACCGACTGCAATAAAACTGCACGTTGACGGGCAGTTGGCGTGCAGTTTCATTGCAGTCGCGTCAATTGCATTCAAACTGCACCTGAACTGCGATGCGAGGTAACTCAAATGTTCAAAGATTTTTATAGAGTATACAAAATCAGTGCTCGCCGGAATTTATAAGAGTATACACGTGTTGTCAAATAATTTTATGATGAGATATGACGAAGCCTTGCTGTTTCTTTTACTTCGCCGTCGTCGTACTCGTAAAGCCAAAAAAGCTAAAAATCGGGAGACATGGGTTCAATTAATATTACAATACAAACACGAAGGTGATTTTTATACTTTAATACCAAAAATCTGAACACAGGAAAAATGTTTTCACAAATATTTTCGAATGTCTAGAAAGAGTTTTGATGAATTAACAGACATCTTAAAAAATAAAATATGCCGACAAGATACCACAATGAGAAAAAGTATATCAGCAGAAGAGAGGATTGCAATCACTTTGAGGTAAGCAGTTCACATATTTAAACAAAATCAAAAACGTTATTACGATTTTTTAATCTTCTGCCTATCTTTAACTTAGTTTTACAGTGTACAGTCAAGAGCACAACAAATAATTCTTTCTTCTTAAAAAACTTTAAAAATTCTACAGTAAAAAAAATGAAAATTCTTACAAAGTTCTTACAAAATAATTCTTTAAAACACCGTTAGGTAATAATGAAGTAGCTAGGAGTTATGAATTAAATTACATGAAATAGTTACATTATTGCGAAATTTGTAAATTAAAAAAGTTATCAAAATATGTCCTTTAAGTACGACGTGCTACCATCATCGCTGTAATTGTCAGGTGAGGCAATATTACTATATTGGGATTCTGTAGTTGCTGGTCGACTGAAAGTCTCCTGTTGGATAGGAGGTACATTTGAAGTCGAGGCCGTGTTGTAGTTCACATTTGAAGTAAAATAACCTCTGAAATCATTGATAGACTGATATGGCGGTCCTGGTACATTATATTGGGCTGTATATTTTTTTATTGTATTTATAAAATCAGCCTTAGCTTCCAGCTTAAAATGATCCGGAATCCTTTTAAAGTCTTTACACAAAGAAAGAAGGAATAATCGGTCTTCATCTCTTTCTTCTTCATCGTCATTTATTTTCTTATTGACTCTTTTAGTTAACTTTTCGATCAGCTCGTCTTCTGAATTTTGGGACTTACGTTTACTAATAGTCTTTTTTTTCGTATTTTTTTCTACACTTGGGGGCTCTTCAGGGGTGGAATCCAAATTGGACGATCTTTCGCCTCTATCTTGTAGGTCTTTCAAAAAAAGTAACTGTTGATGATATGTGCACGGTCTTAAGTTGGAACTCGCTGATCCACTTTTCATCATGTTTATTTTCTCGTAGTAGTTTCCACTTCTTTTGAAGTTGTAAAGCTGAAAATAATATTTTTTAAACAATTAGTGTGATTTTTTTTCAGATATTTAGCAAGTGGATGTTCTATTGATGATTTGCACTGGGCTTATCGACATGGAGTAAGCACAATAAGAGAGATAATCATAGATGTGTGTAGCAACATATGGATTTCCTTAAAAGATATAGTTATGCCAGAACTGACTGAAGACAAGTGGAAAAACATAGCAAAAGGTTTTAATAATAGAGCAAACTTTCCATATTGTCTCGGTGCTATTGATGGTAAGCACATAGGCTAAAAAAACCTCGAAACACTGGTTCCTCATATTACAACTACAAAAAATACTTCTCAATGATATTACTAGCCACTTGCGACAGCAATTACATGTTTACATTTGTTGACATAGGTTCTTATGGAAGATGTTCTGATTCTACAATATTTGAAGAAAGCATTTTGTATGAAAAACTTCAGCAAAAAACATTAAAAATCCCGGCACCTGAAAATTCAGTGCCGTATATTTTTGTAGGCGATGAAGCCTTTTCAATTTCTAAAAGTGTAATGCGCCCTTACGCAGGCAAACAGTTAAGTGTTGCAAAAAGAATTTTTAATTATCGTCTATCAAGGGCCAGGAGATTTATTGAATGTTCATTTGGAATTCTCGCAAACAAATGGCGTATTTTTCACAGACCTATCGACCATAAACCAAAGTATGCGAAAGAAATAATAAAAGCTTGTTGTGTTTTACATAACTTTGTCCGAGAAAGAGATGGGTATAATTTTGAAGATACTTTGACACAACCATTAGAAAATATAATAATAGACAGTGATGAAAGAAACCGTAGTTCACCCGAAGGTATAAGATTTTTTTTTACTGATTATTTTATGAATGAAGGCAAACTCGAATGGCAAATGAATATGATTTAATATGTCAAACTGTTATTATAGTTTTTGATTTATAGTATTATATTAATAAAATATTAATCGAGTTTACTTACCAATGTTATTCTTCTCCTTCTTACTCTTTTCTTCAAAGCCCGGCGTAAACATTTCGCAAATAGTGGCCCATGCTTTGCTTTTTTCCACTTTGTTACTATAAGATTCAACCTTGTAGTTCCAAAAACAGGGTGACGATTTTATGGCACTTATAAATGCATCAGTATCAAACGACTCGGTATCATTCAAAACATTGTCTTCTTCTTCGCTGGCCATTTTTATTTGATAACACGTACGCACTCTCTAATGATCTCTCTGTCACTGAACGAACAAACATTAGATGCGCGGGCACTCGCGGGGCAGGCACGGGTGAGCGGGGCAGGAACGAGTGCGTGTGGTGGCGGGAGGCGGTAGTGGTGTGGTTACGTTCTAATACGCGGAC
>NC_039505.1:1319229-1411689 GCF_003590095.1 Trichoplusia ni
GATTCTATTGTTTCACTGAACTATTTAGCGAGACTCAAGATACAGCCTGCCAGGTAAAAGATAAAAAATAAATATGTTAGGTCGTTACCAGGGGGTGACCCTGATAACGATATTAACCTGATAGCCAGGAGAGACCTCGACTTATTAAGTTAATTACAATCTTGTTACGTCAAGCAGCAAAAAGGAGGTGGGATCTGAATTTGATTCTATCTACCATGTAACTAATTTACATAACTTTTAAATGGATATAAAGAGTTTCTCAAGATATTGTCACTCAGTATTGTTATACAGTAAAAAAAAAATCAATCAATTTGAAGGAGGTACTCATCAATAGCGTACCGAAGTACGACA
This sequence comes from Trichoplusia ni, assembly GCF_003590095.1. Lineage (NCBI taxonomy): Eukaryota > Metazoa > Arthropoda > Insecta > Lepidoptera > Noctuidae > Trichoplusia > Trichoplusia ni. The sequence goes on from NC_039505.1 coordinate 1,319,581, forward strand.
CCCAACTGATGACCGAAGCACAAAAAAAAATCAAATTAATCGTTATACATAAAAGACAAACAGGAAAATATCTAAGTACATAATGAACGCAATACATATCTATATTATTACATATAAACTAGGTGCTAAAACATCAATATAACATTGACCTTATCTACTTATACCGTCATGTACGATATATAGTTCAATGTTCTATAATATCTCTACGTGTTTGACACTGAACATATACACATATAAATATAAAAAATCTTAAGTACTTAGGTACTTAGTCGACGCATGGGAATGTGTGTCTGTTATAGTCTGTTTCATGATCGAATATTAATGTTAATTATCATGGACACCGTTTTAAATATTAACTCAAATCATAAGAAGCAGTTTACTCTCACGCCGTTTCGTCACTGGACGGGTACATTAGAGTAGGTACTGGCTGTTGTCTACGACTCCGTCGTCCACTTTACCAACACATTAACTAACAAACCTTTTTTTTTCAAGTTAAAACGTAGACTATTGCCTTCCTCAGGCTTTAGACTGATTACCAATAAAAACGGTTAACAAATTTCATTACAACCAATTTTGAAGTTTACTCGTGAAAGTGAGACAAACAGACAGAGATACTTTCACATTTATATGGAAGTATGGATAATCTAAAAGTTGCCGCTCTTATCAATAGTGACTTACCAGTAGAAGTTTCTTCAAGAGAATTTCAAAGTTGCCTTTTGAAAGTACAAGATAGTCGAGGCGGTTTGGCTCAAGGCCCATCTTCTTAATGTTCGCGACAGAGGAAAACACCTCTCTGGCAGCGGTGGTTGCGTCAGATCCATGAACGCTGTAGTAGTCATTGCGGTCGAAAATCCTCACTGTTGTTGCGGGTTTCTGGAAATTCCGTCAAAAATAATCATTAATAAGAAATGCTTCAACATCTCCTTGACTTTTTACATCAACTTAAGGATGTTGACAACAAAAATATGTTTTTGTGTACAAACATAGCTATAATTCTAAGTTTTAATGTTAAAAAGATAACAATAGATATTAATACTCGGAATGTTGGCATCAACATTACTTAAAATCTGAGAAATAATAAAGCAGAAAATAAAATATTCAGTCAAGATAAAGTGTGATTTATAATATTAATTTATCATATTATCCATACTTTTTCCTCGACATGTTGATGTCCTATTTTTTAATAAGAGCAATGTCACGTCTCCATGTTATTTTTTTTTATTATAAAGTATATTTTGGCCTTGGTTATGACCATTTATCGTGATATATTTTGAACTTCCGCATCTTTGTTTTTTTATGTTTTAAGGCATTCTCAAACACCATCAAAATTATTAATAAATTAAAAAAAACTGTTTAAGAAGTTTTTTTAACACTAAAGTGATTACCAAGTTTAAAACAATGAGAAAGTTATTAAGAAAATCCATTGTGACAAGTTTATTCAAAGTTACTCAGTATACACACAATTTGACGAAGTTGTGCATATTCGGTAATTGGCAGCGTGATAAGAACATGCAAAGGTCATCAAACTAACTAGAATACTTTGATTTAATGTTTCAGAGAGAACATTATCAATTACAATTATTACTAAGTAACTTTACTTTTTAAGCATAGTACAGAACATAATTATTGGAATTATTTTACACCTACGTAAACCTTAGTAAGCTGGGCACTTTATGAATGGTTCTATTCGTAAGTAACGAATGAAGTCACTGACTGATTCATACACAAACCTGTGTTCCGTCGCCTTTGACAATCACCAATATAAATAACAGTGATCAACTCAAGGTTTTGAAGTGAAGATTTAGTTTATTTGCAAGTCCGTTTCTGAGAATAAAAGATCACTCATGCTACGGTCGGGGGTTATCGCGCACAAGATAGAAAACTAAAGCTCCAATAAATTGGCGCGCTCTGAACAAGCAATGTCAGTATGAAACGGCTATCGTGGTGTTGAGTTTTAATATTGTGTTAGTGCATATTAATTTAATTAGGTGAGTTTTATTATTTTATCAATTAGCTTGCTGAATTTGGTGCGTAAATGAATACATCTTGAAAATTATATATAATTGTAATAAGGATACATTAATTTAAAAGTTTTTATAACTTGAATAAATATACTTACCTACGTATTTTAAAGTTTATTTTTAAATTATAACAATACTAACACGAGCCCGCTTAGATATCGGTTATCGCTGTAAAGCGTAAATCTTATTTTATAGGCGAATAAAAAGTGCCCAATCTTTTATTAGAAACTACAATCCGTCTCTGTAACAAATATCATACAAATTCGATCAGTAGCTTTGAGGTGAAAGATAACAACCAAATTAGTAGGATCTCTTTTATATATTTCTATCTCAGCGCTAGGTTTATTATGGCTTATCTAGAAAGGCTATTTCAAAGTAAATATTTTATTATTTCAGGATAAAAAGAAACTTAAAATGAGGCAATTCATCGTTTTGGCCGCGGTTACGGCATTAGCCGTGGCTAAGCCCGAGCTTTACAAAGAAAAGGAAGACTTCCAATTTTCAAGAAGCTCTACGGACGAAGGCAGTAAATCTGGGTATTACGGAGCTCAGAGAGGGAACATGGGCGGCAATTATGAACGGGCACATAACATGGACTCTTTGGCACAAAATCAAATGAGTGGCCTAGTCAGACAAGTCGAAGGAGAACTTGGTGACGGAGCTAAAATGAGAACTGGAAGTGTATATACTGCTGCCAACTCCAGAGGTACTTTTGGTTCCAGACATTTTGACCTGAGTAACCTTCAAGGTCGGAACTTCCAAGAAGGTGCGACATACGATAGTGCTCATTCAAATTCTGGGCTTTCATCTTCGGCCTACAATAACGCAGCATACAATAGTCACTCTCAAAGTTCGCAGTTCGGCGGATATCAAGCTGCGGAACACTCGGGACTGAGCCTTCATTCAGATAGCCTGCAGCCATTAGACAATACTCAAGCACAGTACGACTATGGCAGGCATTCAACCCATAGACAAGGTGCAGCATATGCCGGGTACGGCAGTAGTGACTTAAACTCGGCTGATTACGGTTCTAATGTTCAAACTAGGCTGATAAGTGCCACACCGGTGAGGATTATTGTAAGGCGGGCACTAAAGTTGCGATACCAGTATCTGCTCAAAACATACGACGTCGCGCAGGGTCTTTGATAAACCAAAATTCTCTTATAGTGACGCTGAAGTTCTAGCTACTGACAATCAACGTACAGTATACAGACTAGTAACGCAAAGCATTATGAAGGCGTCCTACAACTACCGAAGCAATGGGAGAAACACGAAACCATTCCTGCGACCGTATCGGGTACCTACGTCTACAGACAATCCATTCCCTAGAAACAGTGGCTGTACGAAGATACCCAGGCACGCGCATCTCATGACAGATACGAGGCCAGTAGACTTGATTCTCAAAGATTGCACTCAAGTAACTTATATGCTGGATACAATGGTGTAAAATCAGCATCTCATCTGTCTAACGCAAATTTCAACACGCAACAACATAGGGCTTCAGCCGACGCCAATTCAAATGCCTATACTGTGTCTGGTTATAACGCAGGTTCACAAGGAGCAGCATCAGAATCTGATTTATACGGTCACTTCAGCGTAACCAATATAATGGAGGTGCTTTATATCACGGATCTGCTCTGGATTCAAGTTCTTTGAGGCAGGCCTGCCAGACAGAATGTTGCTTCAGCTGCAGATTTAAACAGCCAAGTTGAGAGTTTAAGTTCGAAACCCAAGAGTTACCAATCTTCTTATTCTTACCATAAGTCATGGGAACGTCAGGGAGATCCTTATGTTATAAGCCAGCGGTCTGCGGGAATTTACGACAGTCAATCATCTCAAAGATTGACAAGCGCAACGCAGAACCAAGGGTATGCAGCGTCTGGGTCCCATTACAGGCATTCACATCAAAGCGATGCGGACTGCGATGAAAACGGACATATACGCGTAGCTCGCTCCTATCGTACTAATCCTTCTCATGACACACAACAGCAAAGTCAAAATTTGGAAGATTTCGGTCAGCAAACAGAAGACTTGGCGCAACAATCAGTCGCTGATTGGGATCAAAACAATCTCAACACACCTGGGATCAAGGTGAAAATTTAAATCAGCAATCCCAAAACAAATGGGACAGAATCGAAGACTTAGGACAACAAACGCAACACACTTGGGACAAATACGGAAACTTTGACCAACAATCTCAGAACACATTTGACAAAATTGAGAACCTAGATCAACAAACACAAAGTAAGTTGTAAAGCTAATGCTAACAAAAACAACATAACATTTTAAATGTATTTAGAGCGAACATAGGTACTTCATTGCGTGTCATCTAACTAATATTTAAGTTTAACTAATTGTGAAATTTCTTGTATAAAAAGTCACTTGTTATTAAAGAAAACTGTAAATATAAGCAGCCATTTACACTTTTATACTTTAACTGACTTTTTATACAAATATTCTGCTGATATTGTGATAATATTATAGAAAATGTTCAATTACTATGTTTATTAACCTTTCTTAGCTACTTCTGTCACGTAACTGGTATTTTTTTTACTATTCACGTATCATATCAGCAAAGTACATTATACAGATAAACTATTTACGAGACTTTGGAATTTAACAATACGAAGAAGTCTGTAATTTTAATTAATTTACTTTGCTGATATATATCGCCTATTTATGCAAATAGTATGTGTGTTTTGTACTAAACAAATAACTTTTTTAACAGGTGTCAGTAATGCTTTAACAACTTTGGTGGAGGTTTTTAGAACGGAACATAGCTGTCATTATGTAGAAATTTGTTGTTTTGTATTTACAACAAACGTCATAACAATTAAATACAACTGCTACAAAAGATAACAGAAATAATTGTATCTTATTAATTTAGATCTGGGACAACAAGTTGAAGATGCGGAGACAGAAACAGGAAAAAAACTTTTGATTTTGGTCAAGAATCTCAACAAGTGTGGGATTTCAATAACGCTGGCCAACAAGAACAAGATAAAGTTAGCGAACAAACTGGAGATTTCCAAAAGCCCAACATACCAGAGACTCCTTTCTTCCACAGGAATCGCAAACAAATGATGACGAACAGAGTTCACACCACGTATGGAATGCTTTTGGATCCTACCCAATCGGAAGACCGAGTTTTCCACACCACCATGAACATCATCATCACTATTATTACAATGGAGACAATTTAAATTCCAATTCGACTTCTGAAAGTGAACATAATCATGATTCATGGAACCTTCTTATGAACCGCAATATTATGGTTCCTGGAGGGATTCTCACGAAGGACATGATCACAGTTCATGGAGGAATTCGGATGAAGCACACAATCATAGTGGTCAACATGGTTCATGGGGCCATTCTCACGAAGGACATGATCATGGCTCATGGAACCATTCTCACGAAGGACATGACCATGGCTCATGGAACCATTCTCACGAAGGACATGACCATGGTTCATGGAACCATTCTCATGAAGCATACTATCATAGAGGTCAACATGGTTCATGGAACCATTCTCACGAAGGACATGATCATGGCTCATGGAACCATTCTCACGAAGGACATGACCATGGTTCATGGAACCATTCTCACGAAGGACATGACCATGGTTCATGGCATTCTCATGAAGCATACTATCATAGAGGTCAACATGGTTCATGGGACCATTCTCACGAAGGACATGATCATGGTCATGCTCATGGTTCATGGGGTGATTCTCACGAAGCGGATGAGCATGGTTCTTGGAGTAATTCTCATCATACACACAATCATGGTGAACATAGTAATACTCAAGGACATCCAATACAGAGTAATGTATATGTTCATAAACAGACATATAACAACCAAATGAGGGACAAAGACTAGATTACTCTGGGAATGAGTTTCATAATGCATATGGTAATCATGGATGGAATGCCCATGAAAGTTCTCTGGATCAATCAACAAATAACGACGATCAATCAAATTTAGACGTAAATACTTTCCAATCAAATGCAGACCCTCTTTCAAAGCTGTGGAATAAATTAAATAACATTGAGCAACTATCAATACCATCAACAAACAAGGATAACGAAAATATACTAAAAGATAACCTCACTTCTTCTACAACTTCACAAAATACCTACACGGGTTTTCAAGAACAGCAAAACAATCACGCAACAAGCTCTGTAACTCAACAACAGGCAAAAGAAAAGAAAAATGTTACTACAGACACTAATAAATCTATTGAAACTCAATTAGGAAATGTGATCATTCACGATGTTGAGAGGCCACAAGACGTAGGCCGAGGAGATATTAGTTCTGAAGATATAACTCAAGATTCAGGAGACAACAACAAGCATTATAAAAATCCAATAATCGCCACAAACGACAAAATAAACGAAAAAGAGCTAGAAAATAACAATAATGATAATGTAAAGGATTCTTCAGAATTGCATATTTTGGGGTTAAACCAACACAATTCAGGACACAGACAACCCATCATATATCAACAGCGTCGAATGCTGAAATTACAACTACTCAAAAAATTAATAAATCTGAAGCAGGGCAGGAAAACCTTGAACAAATTTACAAGATTTTGGACAGCAACAAAATATACATGATTTTGGTCAAGAAGTTCTTCGGGGTTTTGACCAAAAAGAAAACTTAGACCAACAAAATTTGCAAAACTTTGTAGGGCAGGGAAATATGGAACAAACTTTACAAAATTTTGGACTACAAGAAAACTTGGAACAGCAAAACCTGCATGACTTTGGTCAAAAAGAAAACTTAGACCAACAGAATTTACAAAACTTTGGGGGGCACGGAATGATGGAACAAACTTTACATGATTTGGACAACAAGAAAACTTGGAACAGCAAAACCTGCAAGACTTTGGTCAAAAAGAAAACTTAGACCAACAGAATTTACAAAACTTTGGAGGGTACGGAATGATGGAACAAACTTTACATGATTTTGGACAACAAGAAAACTTGGAACAGCAAAACCTTCAAGACTTTGGTCAAAAAGAAAACTTAGACCAACAAAGTATGCAAAACTTTGAAGGGCGAGAAAACTTGCAACAACAAAATTTACATGATTTTGGACAACAAGAAAACTTGGAACAGCAAAACCTGCAAGACTTTGGTCAAAAAGAAAACTTAGACCAACAAAGTATGCAAAACTTTGAAGGGCGAGAAAACTTGCAACAACAAAATTTACATGATTTTGGACAACAAGAAAACTTGGAACAGCAAAACCTGCAAGACTTTGGTCAAAAAGAAAACTTAGATCAACAACAAAGTCTGCAAAACTTTGAAGGGCGAGAAAACTTGCAACAACAAAATTTACATGATTTTGGATGGCACGAAAACTTGGAGCAACAAATTTAAACAATTATGGACAGCAAGAAAATTTGCCAGACTTTGGGCAGCAACTACAGACAGAACATCACTTCGGGCAACAAGGTTTAGATCACACAGCTTTGCAACAATTTGATGAAAAGCTAACCTCTGAACATTTGGACAAACTTTCAATGAATCCTAATAGTAACTTACAACCAAAAACTGATATTCAACATCCAGCAGAAATTGAGGAAACTGCATTTGTACAAAAAATAAGTAAAGACACACATTTAGTTCAACAAGATCCTAAAGGTGAAGTTGTTTCTCCAGTTGAGACACAAACTGAAAAACCTGGATTTTGGAAATCTGTAGGCAGTAAATTTTCAACAGCGAAAAGTAAAATTGCTTCATGGTTCGGTAGTTCAAGTTAATAAATATAATTTAAGTACATTTTCTATAATATTTATTAAGGTACCTAGTCATAATGATATTAAATCTCATAATGCTAATGAAATAATTTATGTTTTATGAATTAAAATTCATATGTTATGATAAATAATATAATCAATCCAGATATTTGATTTGTTAAGACAATTATTTAATCAAATAACTATTACCTCTGGTAGAGACTGAAATAATTTGACAAATGCCTGTTGCTGCACAGAATCTGTAAAAAGAGAATGGATACATATGAGTTATGTGATAAATAAATTGATAGTGTGTTTGTACACAGTTTTGTGAATAAAAACATATAATAAATTTGTGTTTTCATGTGACAATCCTAATTTTACTGAGTACTGGAACTTATGAAATTATTGATTTGTATGATATTTCTTGATGCTATACTAAATAAAGTCATTTAACTATGTTTATGACAATATGACACATCAGAAAAATATATCTACTAATTGAAATAGATTATTGTTTTTTTTTTATATATATTTTTATGGAGATCAACGGAGTTCTTTATTTTTTATACATTTGCAAGTATTTTCACAGATTTAATTACTATTATTTAAGAAACAATTAGAAATTAGAGTTGCACTAAGATAACACTATAATTAATTTATTTATACTTATAATTAAGGGTTTGCTTTGCCCACGGGGTCCACAAACATTGGTAAATATTTAAAAAAAAATGAACATATTAAAATGGAATGCTACTACTCCTAATTTTTGAGTATTAAGTATAATATATACTGTAAAACCCGTAAACTTTTAGAACTTTTTAACCCAAAATAAATTGCAAAATAGTATTTTTGATGTTATTTTTCTACATTAACACTTTCATTACCACTACGATTTTCACGATGTTTACTCAGATGCCGCCTACATTTTACGTTGGACTCGCTAGGCGAGTCGCCGGCACTGCAACATGAATTGCATCGACTCGCCACGCGAGTTCAGTGGCATTGGGTTAGGGTAAAAACAATGTTTTGTTATTTTTGTGGCCGTGACAGTCTACGTTGCCTGTTTAACGCAATTAAAAAGTGTTTAACTAATATACGATGTAATTGAACATATAAAAATGGCAAGAAACACTGCAGATAAAAGAAAAGGTATGTTTGTTTCGTAATTTATGCTGTGGTTGTCAATCTTATAAATAGTGGTAATTGCTTAGGTTATATTTTGAATTCTTATAATTGTAATGGGATGAGTAATGTAATGTATGTAATGTATATTCTAATATGTTTTCCATCAACTGCGCCAATACAGTTTGGAAATTGAGTGCGTCTTTCAAATTTGTCAGCAATACTTTTCCAAGTCTCTTCCGTTATGTTCTGTGGCAAATTGTCGTCTCTCATATTTATCCAGATTTGTTGGCAAACATCCTTTATTACTTTACTAATATTGGAAATTCCGCATCGGTATGCATACTGCAGATCTTCAAATGAACAACCAGTTGCTAAATATCTGGAAATAAGAAAAGTGTAATTAAGTATTGTTTTTTTTTTCCAAGAGTAGATGTTCAGTCAAAAGGGAAAACATTGAGAGATGGCTTCACATTGTAGGAACTTAAAGAAAAAAAGCGGATCTGCAGCGTGCACACCAAAACAATATACGTCTTTACCAGTGGCGAAGGGTGAATTTTCTGAGAAGGGAAGCCGGACCAAAAAAAACCTTACCTTGCTTGTGATGCGTGAATTCTAGTTATGGCTTGTATCTTATATCTTGTACGATGAATTTTCTTTAGCATTCTTATTATGAACTACATGCGTATTAGCAAAAAATGTTTCTATCCTATGATTTCCGAAATCATGCAATGATAAACAACTACGGATATGTTTTTCGGTCTGAACATGTTTTTAGATGAATTTGTAAGATTATTAATATCATTAAATCCCGTGTGGCTCCATAAGCTGTTAGAATCTGAGCATAACAAGCAAGGAAAACAAAACATTTTATTTAATTTACAATTTCTCGTGAGCCAAGGATACTTGTTGTAAAAATAACTATTAAAATGTTTGAAAAACCCATCGCGTCGTTTATAATAAAATAATCATGTCAGGGCGAGCACGGCCTAAATGAATTACGTGCTTTTTATTTTCAAAACTCAACTTTGAAAAGGATGTTTCCTCAGTCAACAAATAATCTGTCAGGCAGCATTCTACGTTCACTAATGCCGCCATGCTATCGAAGTTACTCTATTATAACATATTACTACTTAAATAACAACTGCTTCTATTAAAACTACAAACTAAAACAACTTACCTAAATACCTGCGTGAAATAGACGACTACCAAACAATATAACTAAACTGCACCACACTGCAATAACACGACACAAAACTATCACTAATTCACTCTTGTTTACACTAATTTACTCAAATAAATAAATTTCAACAATAGTACATGACCAATTCTAAATTATTATACTAATATCGAATGAAATGCAAATGGTCTGGTGAAAAAAATATAAACTTTGACAGATAAATGACCGCGAACCAAAAGTGAAAAGAAACTATCATTCTATCCCGTTCCGGCGGACAACGAAGTTCGGTATCATTCTATCTCGTTCTGGCGTATCTCTCCGTCCCTATAACTCGAAAAATTGCGGCTTCCCTAGCTCCTAAGATTGGCACGCTTTGTGACGTCAAGGTCACGATCGGTGCAATAGAAACTTTGTACTGGATTCCTGTTTCGCCTTACGAGTTACCTTAGTCCTTACTAACGACGACCAAATGTGCGTGAGCGGGATTTATTGCGCGGTGTATAATGGTAGGCGGATTTTTTTAATAGTTATTTTTAAAAGCAATTTTATTGTTATATCAGTACTATAACTTCGTAAATTATTAATTTGTTTCAATGATAATGAAAAATAATAGACACTAGTATTTTCTATATTTCGAAAGGGAAGCCGGTAGGAATCGAGTTGTATGGAGCCTTCGCCACTGGTCTTTACTATTTCTGAAAGATGTGACCGAAGATAGAGGTCAGAACGTTTCAAACTTTGACTCTCAGCAGACGTGTCCTCCACTAAAAGTTCAATCAACAGAAGAAGATAGTGTTCAAAATAGACCACGAAAGCGCCAAACCACAGATTACTAAATAGTTACTACGTAACAAATACTTCACTCAGTACAAAATTTCTAATGCCTACTGCTATAAGAGCCTACTCCGTCGCGTTATCAACCGCTGCATGCTAAAATGTGCTTAAATACCCAAGCGCACAGTTGTGATTGTTTTGCACCGCGCGATCCCACAACAATCGCAGGGCTGCCGCTTCGATAAAATTAAATTTACATAACTTTTTGTGTCATGTTTTTGAGAATTGAATATATTCTGACTTATATGTGGTAGCTGAAAAGTTCGTTTCTAAATTATTATTTTTATAAATTGGTTCTGACCGTGCTTTAGTGTGTAGGTAAAATAAAAAATAAAAAATCTTTAAAAGTTACATGGTGTTTTATTTTATACTAGCTGTTGCCCGCGACTTTGTCTGCGTGATTCTCAAGATGTGAAAAACTATGAAGTTTAATAATAACGATCAAAGCAAAAATGTAATGCAATATTGAAAATGAAACACTTTTTTTATATTTTAAGCTTCCTTTTTTATTTCTAAATTATAATGAATCTTAAGCCGCCCAAAAACTATCAAATGTTTGAATCAAACACATTTCATCGTTTACGACACTATCATGGTGTCAAATATTTCACAGCTGTTTTAATGACTTTTTCTTATTTAATCCCAAAAAGAGGGATTTATAACTTTGACATATCTGCCTGCCTGTCTGTCTGTCTGTGACATCATAGCTTCCGAACGAATTGAACTATTTTAATTTAAACGTGAATTATGTGCGAGTGTTCGTTTAGACATGTTTGACAAATCGAGCCGTTTAAAAATGGGGGCGGGGGGGGGGGGTGCCAGTAGGAAAAAATAACAGAAGGTATAACTTAGTCTGAGTACTTCTGCTAAAAATGTTTTACTTTCGAAATTTTCCATTTACTAATTGGGTGGGTTATGATTTTCGAGCACGTCTGTTCTTGGGCCGGCCTACACCTGAAATTGCTAGACGGATTATGACAGTGATTATGAGGTATCATAAAATTATTATTGTACTGTAACCAAAGAGGTAAACCAGAACCATATTACTGAGGCCCCAGTGTCCGTTTGTCTGTCTGTCACCTGGCTGTTTCTCAGGAACAGTGATGGCCAGACAGTTTTTATTTTCACACACGATGTTTTCTAACGATATAAAGAAGATGTCAAATTATTTTTGTGGACGGAGCTGATGAAGTGAGAGTCGGGCTCGGTAACTGTAGATTTTACATAGTGTCATAAGATATAAGATTTTGCAAAATTGCACCCAGATAAACGGTTTCCTGAAACACGTTATGATTGTCCTCTTAATATTAAAACTGATCTTCCTCTCAAACATTTGGAATATTTCCAAAATAAAAAAGTTGGTAAACGTGTTATCTTGGCCCCCTGGTATTTTGATCATGATTTGCCTTTAAATTGCTGATAAATAAATAGCTTGATAATAAAAAAAATATCAGACACCCCTTTTTTAAAAATTGATAATGACAAAAATCTGAAGTATAGGATATGTGTAATTTGTGATGTTACGACAAAGCAAAATATGAACATAAAAGTGACTTCATGTGCATGAGTTCTATTTACTGTACCAATTTACAAAGAAAAATTAGGTATTTTATTCGTTAACATACCTGACGATCATTGAAGTAAAATACCTACCGTCATCCCTACTGCATAAATGGAACTTAAATAAAGTCCACATGAGGTTGGTTATGAGGTTACGCTGTCGATGCCGACAGCCAAAATGAATTTTCCAGACATTGTATGACGGATGTAAGTGCTGATAGCTACACGCTATTATCAGCCTTATTGGGGAAATTTCCAAAAATATGTTCCGAATCCACGTCGGCTTAGAGATCTCAGATTCAGTCTCGTTCCTTGCCCTGTTTTTACCAGGCTACGAAAGAAGAAAATTTAAAATAAGAAAATATAATAAATTGTTACAGGAATTTTTGGAAGGACCACGTGTGCGGTCTCTATAATGGCGAATGTAGACCGATCAAATCGTTAAAATATTGAAAAATCCCAGGTATCAGTAGACATTATTCTAGCAATAGATACATAATGTCTATTCATTGATAGCTTTGGTCTTATAGATCTCTCACATTGCATACCTATTATGCAGTTTTTATGCAAGTTTTCTGGGTTATTTTATCCGAAATACTTTTGGCCTATGTAATGTTGCAAATTTAAGAAAAAAACAAAGCTATTTGTTACAGATGAACCAAGGTAATAATTAACTGTGCCGTTCAGTAATTTTTTGTTATGCATAATTATAGATGAGATCAATGTGAACTACATGCAACTTTGGGTTGAGTGTCACTACGAATGTTTTGATCTTGAAGTAGCATCGCCAACATTACCGAGCTAAAAACATAGGTATTTACTCCTATCGTAAATAAATACAAAATCATATTAATTTGAACTTGAGCAATTTTTGTACATCAATAAAAATAAAAAGAATTTAAGTTCCTTTCTTTCAAGAATGTACTGATTACGGTAACAATTGCATAAAAAAACGTATTAGTTTATGTTTCTTTTATTTTACGTGTGAAATAGTCGCGGTAGGCCTATATCAGACTTGAAAGAGAATAAAATGACTAATTTTGTGAAAATGATTTATTTTCGAAAAATCCTATTATTGCTCTGCCAAAAGTCTTAAGGTAAATAGCGTGATGTTTTTTGTGTAAATTGATGACCGTGCTGTCTACTTGAGTAGTAGGCAGCATAGGGTGAAAATACACCTCATAATTGTATTAAACGATGTTACAGGTGAGTCCAAATATTTAAAACTTTACTGCTCATGCCCCCTGCATAGTAGAGTTATGGTTTTTGTATATTTGTTGTATCATGTGTACGATAAAGTGCATGGAAAATTTGAACGAAATATATTCAGTAGTTTATGAGATAATTTGATATTTGTTTATAGATATAAAAGGCTCCTGCTCACCCCCAGTAACGAAAAGCGAGATAATAAGTAAAAAGTATGTTGACCGGACCTCTTGTTGATATTCTCTGAAAATTTGAATCAAATCTATCCAGTACTTTCCGAGATCTTTCCGGACATACATACAGACAAACAGACAAAAATTCTAAAAATCATATTTTCGGCATCGGAATCGTTCGTAGACCACCCGGCAATTATTCTTTTTAAAAAATATTCAATGTACAGTTTTCACTTTTCTACAATTTTATTATATGTATAGATAATGGGTATTCTGGGGATATAGACGGTTTCTCCTTCACCGCAACCTGTTAAAATTTGAGCCTTGATTATATTTTGTTGCAACTGGGTTACTTTCAGTCGAGTTCCATTGCAAAGTTGTGGTGGTCTTAAATTTCGGAGTAGAATAATCGGAATGCCAATTTTTAAACAAATTTCATGAGAAGGAAGTCCGGGCATATTTAAAGAATTTAAGAATTCTATCGGGTAGGTAATTAGTGGCTTCTTGTTCATCGACCATTCTATTTATTGATCTATAAACTTTGCTTTCCCCTGTAGATTTGACAGTATTTTGTTATTAATCTCAAATGCCTGATCATTGCGAGGAGTTAAAATGGATCTTTCGCTGAGCCAAGTATTGTCCCTATTTAATATATTTGTCACCGTAAACCGACGATATCAGATGTGTTTGAGATTGAACTATACAACATAATTCAGGCGTCAAAATAAGTTTTCCTTGGTGTAGTTGTGGATAGGTACCTTCACCAATCTTTAATAATGTATTAGAAAATTGACTATTATCTGGATTATCTCCAGTTCTCACTCGCATGTTTATAGTTAAATGCATCGATTGTATATCACGCCACAAATAAGAGCTTTTCAGGCAAGCCCTAACCTCATCAGCTCGGGTTCCCCGTAGTATTACCGGTAAGGTTTGTCGGAAATCACCACAAAATAAAACCGTGATACCGCCCATTGGTCGATCATTTTGTTTTATATCCCTTAAAGTTCTGTCTACCGCTTCTACTCCTTTTCGATGGGCCATCGTACACTCATCCCATATGATTAAATTGCACTCGCGTAATACCTTAGCTTTGTCGCTATTGCTTGAAATACTACAGGTTGGACTTTCCGTGCGATCTAAATCAATTGGTATTTTAAACATAGTGTGAGCAGTTTTACCTCCTGGTAGCAATGTTGCAGCTATCCCTAATGAAGCCACCGCAAGAGCAATTTTACCCTGGTTTCGAACGGAAGCTAATATTAATTTAGTAACCATATTGTCCCCAAATTATTTTGAACACTCTCGCACATGCGATCATAGACTGAACGTTGTTCTGCAGTCATCATTGGGAAACCGCTTTCTAATGTCGTCAGCAGTTCTATTGGGTTGTAACCAATCTCTGCGGAATATTCCCTTTTAGTAACGTCTCTGACTGAGGTTGGTGTTGGCAATTTTGGCAAACCATATTCACATAGTAATTTACCGCCTACTGCTGTTAAGTCATCCTGAAGAGCCAATAAACACTGATTTATAGCAAGATCACGGACATTATCATTAGTTGTGCCTTCATCATTGTGAGATATATTCCTAAGAAAGTCTTCTGCAAGTTTTTCTTTATATTTTTTCCATAATTGTATAGCATCTGACAAATTACAAAATGTTAGTAATGTTACAAATAAATGGCGTAACCATCGTGGATTATCACTAATACAGGATTCTGCTAAAGCGTCATCCCAATGCTGATCATTTTCAAGCAAATGACGCGCTTGGCAAGCTTTTCTAAAATCTATAAATGAGGTTGGTCCTCGCACTGTGTGTAACAATAATCGCAAATAGAAACACTCAGCGTTATTAGGATGAACGGTATACACTCTACCAAGAACATGTTCTGTGAAAATACCTGACTCGCCACCTACAGGCCTGCCACGGCGTCTCCGATTAAAGACACCTCGTTGCTTATTGTAGGTATAATACGATGGAACTTCCTCATACAAAAGAGATTTTGCAAAATCATCAGTTTGGCAAAGTCGAAAGAATGCTAATAAAGTTGTTTGTGTAGGGTTCTCTAATCGTTCTGTAACATTTTCGGCGTTGAAATATATACGTTGACCGCCTTCAAGATGAACATCTAGATGAGTCACAGGTGGATATCTTTCGTGAATGTTGAAACTTAAGATCCGCCGCACAGGTTCTGAAGAACTAATATATATTTCTGACTGAAATCTAGTAATTTCATTATGTTCATTTCTCAACGCAAATGTAGCGTGGTCACTGCCCTTATTAATGTACTTACAAATATATTTTATTGACTCTACACTATTACACATTTCAACATTTATGTGAGTTTGAAATGTTCTAGACAACACAGGCGAATACGGAACGAACCCACCTATTATCTAAAGTTACCTGTTGTCTAGACACTCGTTTTTCAACAGTAAAACCACCATTGTCTCTTCAACGACGACGATATAATGGGTATCCATCATGTCCCGTTACAGTTTCATCCACTAAGCATTTTGGATATCTTTTAGTGCAACGACCGTCTTGCATGCAAGTAGGATTCCCGTTAAATGCACCACATGGACCATGTATCATATGGGTTTTAACAATGTCGTATAGCACGCGATCTGCAATCGGACTTGGAATTTCAGCACTGATTAAACTGTCTACATCATTAGGTCGAACCTCATCTTTTAACCATAGCAGGATATGTGCGTGAGGTAAGCCGCGTGTTTGCCATTCAACACTATACATATAACACAATACTTCTCCAAAAATGTTATCTTTGGTAAGTAGATCTATCATTAATTTTAATTTTAAATGAAAAACTCTTGCGATGATATAATGGTGGTCATGCGGTGCTTGACCCTCAAAAAGCTCCCGAGTGATTTCATCCCACTTAGGATTGGTAGTTACTGTAATAAATAAGTCGGGACGTCCATATTTTCTTACGTAACAAAAAGCATCTTGAGTACGTTCGTGCATGTACCGTGGACCATCAGTAAAAAAAGAGGGTAAAATAACTAAACGGCCCATATTCATAGCATGTTTATGGACAATATAGAAACTACCAACGGAACCGAAATCGCACACCTATTCGCTTCTCATTTTTCATCGGTTTTCACAGATCCATTAGCGAGCACATTAAGTGGTTTTCCAGAATCGTCTGAAGTAATAAGTTCAATTAAACTATCGGAAAGAGACGTCTTATCAAAAATTAAAAAACTAGATACGTCCAAAGGGGCGGGTCCAGATTTAATACCTCCTGTTTTTATAAAGTCATGTGGACGGCAACTCGCTCAACCACTCTGTCTCATATATAACCAATCACTATCGTTAGCGGTATTTCCGGATGAGTGGAAAAAAGCGCGCATCGTTCCGATACACAAAAAAGGCGATCCTAGAAATATTACAAACTATAGACCAATTTCCATATTGTCATGCTTTGCGAAACTATTCGAAAGTCTTGTAAGTCCAATAATTACAAAAGTCCTAGATAATAAATTTTCGGACAGTCAACACGGATTTCGAGTCGGACGATCTACGGAAACCAATCTTGTCAAATATATAACAGATATTTCAGGGGCACTAGATAAAAGACAAGAAGTTGATGCTATATATACAGACTTCAGCAGCGCTTTCGATAAAGTCAGTCATCCTCTTCTTGTTGCTAAGCTCCAATTTAGTGGCGTACATGGATCACTCCTGAATTGGTTTTCATCATACCTCGAAAAACGTTCTCAATTCGTTGCAGTGAATGGCTACATATCGAGAGAATTTCATGCACGCTCTGGTGTACCGCAAGGCTCACACCTTGGACCGGTCTTGTTTCTATTGTTTGTGAACGACATTGTTGATAAGATCATGCATAGTCAATGTTTACTTTTTGCAGATGATTTAAAAATTTACAAAACGATTTTAACCGCCGAAGACACTTTACTCTTACAAATGGACCTTCATGCAATAGAAAGCTGGTGCAAAACAAATAATATGAATCTGAATCCAATAAAATGCTTCCATATTCGTTTTACCAAAAAAAAGACTTCTTCTTCGGTTAACTACATTCTATGCAACACTAAGTTACAGAAAGTAAAAGAAATACGTGATCTTGGTGTTACGGTTGATGATGTGCTAAGCTTTAAACCACACATGAATACCGTTGTCAAAAAAGGTGCCCAAATGTTGGGATTTTTAAAGCGTAATGCGCAGGGCTTTCAGCTACCTAAGACTAGAACAATATTATTTAATGCTTTAGTACGGAGCCAACTCAAATATGCAAGTGTAGTTTGGAATCCCATCTATGCCCTCCATTCGCAAAAACTTGAAAGCATACAAAGGGCATTTACCAGACATCTAGCTTACTTTTCCCCAGACATTAGTTACCGGTATCCGTATGTGGAGCGTTTACTACATTTTAATATGAGATCTCTTCGAAACCGTCGTCAATCACATGATCTCGTATTCTTATTTAAGATCGTAAACGGCATCACCCGATGCAGTGCCCTGGTCGAAAAAATCATGTATTCGGTTCCATCACGAATTCCCAGGTATCCAATAACACAAACATTTTATATTCCGCGCCGCAATACAAACCTGGGCCTTAACGCACCACTTCTTCGAATATGTAGAACGTACAACGCCCTTGGAGTCAAATCGCGTAATATCGATATACACGCTGATTCATTAAAAAACTACATTGAAAAAATAACAGTTGATGGGTAACATGCGTACCATAAAGTATTTTGCTCAATTTTTCAATTTTCCAGTTTAATACTGTTTGTTTTATTTTATTTTATTTTTTGTGTTCAAGATTTTAAAGTTATATTTCATTTTGTTTTGTTTAACTATAGAGCTAGTTGTCTAACTTGTTTTATTACCCCTAGTTTTAGTATATTTTTATTTTTTATTTGTATAAGTAAATTTTAATTTAATATAAATTCATGTAAGAAAAACCTTAGTACACCTATAATATAAATGCTGTGTGTACCTATAATAGGCATGCATACGAGACACTATGTTACTTAATTTCTAATTTGTTAAATATGTATGTTATGCTGTTGGTATACCTAATAAATAAATAAATAAAATAAAGTATCATTATCTTGCTGCATGGCGTCGCGAAGGTGTACGTATTCTTCAGCGCGTAGCTGCCTTTGATTAGATCGTAAGTAAACTAACCTTTCGGTTTCAATTTTTGCATACATGTCAACAATAAACTAATTGAAGAAGCCACGAAAACGTTGAAAGTATACAAACCTATTCCGCCTCACTTGCAAGTGGTAACAATAAAATTGAAGGCATGAAATCTTTTTATTATAATTAGGTGCACCTGTATGCGGATCAGTTTGGTATAATAACCATCTTCCCCTCGACAACATATCAGACGATATTGCAAACTGTCATAAGCCCTGTAGGTTTCGTAAATACGTTGCAAACGATTGTCTCTGGACCGGATAACAATATCACGCCTATCACATTCTTGGTCGACCAATACCACAGCAACTTTATTTGTGGATGGAGCATTATAACGCCTAGGATGTTCCTGAGTTGGACGCCTATCGGCATTTATAACAATTTTATAATTGCTATCATCATATCGAGGAAGAGCTTCTAGTGCCGATTTAAAACTGCATACATATGAATTAACCTGATGCAACATGTCTTGAAGTTGTGAAATTAGTTCAATATTAAATTTGGGAAATATTGATTTCTTATATTCGACTGTTCGTTGTAGTCGGATACGAAATTTATTCGAAGAAACTTAGGTTGGTCTTCAGGCAAAAGGGATCCTATCAAATGGTAAACATGACCTCGTACCTTAAAAGTAGGCATGAAAGGACCTTTTGAGATTTGTTGAGCACCAAAGGATGTCATTTGAAACGCACTATTATAAGTGCGAATATTGTCTAAGAACTGTTTAGATTGCTCATGTTCCCCTTAAAGTAGTGATTTCAATGGTTCCGGCGGGTCTGCGAAAGAAGGCAAATTTATTTTGCCTCCAGAACAACAGAAACCAGCCGACTCCTTACTCCACTTTGAAGCATTACAAAGAACACATACTATTGCCCATTAAAGAAGATGATCTGTAATCAATTGCAAGGATATAAGCAAACCCACTTTTATATTTGTCGGACCACGCCACCGAAATTCTAGATTGATCATCTATGTGTAAATCTAAGTTATTAAGACTATGTCAAAATCTGTCTGAGGTAAGACGGGCCTCTCGCTGTTCGTCCGTTTCAAGAGACCGAATATTTTCGATTCTTAATCTTTCATTAGACAAACTTATTAATCGATCTTGTCTTAAAGAATTGTAATGTTCACGTACCGACTCTATTCGTTGTACATGCTCATGTTCATCTTCAAGAGATCGATTAATATTATGGTGCACCCTATCATTTGTCAATTCTCGAGATAAAATATGATGTTCGCGATCAGCTGTAAGCCGTAGTTCCCTTTCAGTGAAGGTTTCTGACTCACGAGACAATGTATGACGTTCTCGGTCAGCTGAGAGCCGTAGTTCTCGTTGTGAAGCAGTTTCAGCTTCTCGGGATAACACATGTTGTTCTCGGTCAATAGTAAGCCTAAGTTCTCGTTGAGAAAAGCTTTGAGACGCACGTGATGTAGCTCGTCTCGCTCTGTCAGCTGCTAATCGCATCTCGCTCTCTGGAGAGCTTGCATTGGCTCGAGAAGTTTAGGCACTAACTCTCATAGAGTTTAACCGATGTACTTTTTCCTCTGCTGATTCTTGAGAACGCGCATTTCTCATCCTCTTAGCATCTCTCGAATTTCGAGATAAAGATGGTCGTTTTTTAGGTGGCATTTTGTATTTTTAATTAACGGTATATTAAATATAGCTGTTGCCCGCGACTTCGTCCCCGTGGGTAGAAGATATAAGTTATGATTCATACCTGCCCTGTTTTTTTTACATTTTCCATTGTATCTTCGCTCCTATTAGTCGCAGCGTGATGGTTTATAGCCTAAAGCCTTCCTTGATGAATGGTCTATTCAACACAAAAATATTTTTTCAATTTGGACCAGTAGTTCCTGAGATTAGCGCGTTCAAACAAACAAACAAACAAACTCTTCAGCTTTATATATTAGTATATAGATAGATTAGTATAGATAAGTAACTAATAAATAGTATCGTTCTTATAGGTAATAGGTGAATTTCTTTTTATTTGAACTTGTAAGCTTTGTGTAGTAAACAAAAAATGGTGCCAAATTATGTTGATCCATAGAAATCTTAATAATAAGGTAATAGAAGTGCCAACGCCGCGTGACCTTGTCGCCACACTGGTGTCTCGGACGAAACCAGCGCGCAAACTTACGCTCAGTCGCTCGCGGAACGTTGTCACAGCAAGAACCACTAAAAATGGTGTTTTGCGGCGTTTCGCAGGCTGAAAATTCATCTGCATCGTGTAATAAAATAAATGAAAGATAACATTTTATCGGTAAGTAAATTATTGCAGTAATATTGAAGTTATTGCAAAACTAAATTTTAAAACATAACCTTCATTATAAACCATATGAATATCGCAACATCCTGTAACAATTGCATTCTTTACTAATCATTGCCTCTGCAGTAAGAGACTTACGGAAATGCACCGTTGAAAAAGAGAAATGTATAACGAAAAATAATATTTATCAATGCGATCGTATTTGTAGTGGTACGGCCGCACAAAACTGTCTCAAATAGTGATGTGGTTAAGTGCGGACAAATTATCCGAAATGCACTCTGTATACGAAAAGAAACAATTTTAAGAGTCGTTTGTTTTTGAGAACATACTATTGAATATATTTTTATTTCAGATTCCCACAGGATGCAAATAAATACAAAAGGCAAGTGGATGTCTACCACGGGTAAACGAAATTGGTACCCTACAACTTAGGCCGAATTTCCACTATGAAATTAGTTGTATGCATGATAACTTGCCGCCCGCTGCGCGCCGCCGCCCGCGCCCCTCTCCATTGTTACGGCTCGGACCGCGCTCGCAACTGAATGTTTCGAAAAGTACGCCTTGCGTTTTGGCATTGAATAAAAATTGCATTTTAAATTTATCCAAATCTCATAAATACCTAACTATTTTTTTATTATAAACGTTTACTAGTCATGGGATACACGAACTGGGCTGCTTTGGTAAGACGACAAAAAAATCACCGTGTACTAGTCTACGTACCTAAGTATTTCCTAATAATATTTGTTTTTGTCAACAGACAATTAGCGAATAAGTTTTTTTTATTGTATGTACTTACAAAAAAAAACTTATATTTAATGTAATTAATAGAAGTATACAATAAAAAAAACATTGTCTCCATCATTTCGTCTTTCATTATATTTCGGACCCGTAGTCAATCCCTAGTGTAGTTTACGTAATCACTACGACTAATGCAAAAAAATGCAATGACTGTGTGAGTTAGTGAATCCATGCAACGCCAAAGTCAACCTTATTGCAATAGACGTACGGCCTAGTGTTGTTTGCTTGGTCTTCTCGATGGTAATGTGTGCGTGATTGCGTAGTTATTTGCTGTGAATGTGTTGTAGCCCCGCCCACCGGCGACATGCGTTTCGATAGATCGCCGCGGTGTATGCCATTTCTATAACCTTATTATTTAGATTTCTATGTGTTGATCTCATTAAAGGAATGATCTAAATAGGGTAGTTGACAGTGAGCAAATATATTGAAGACTAGCTGTTGCCCGCGACTTCGTTCCCGTGGGTAGAAGAAGACGTAAGTTATGATTTATACCCGTCCTGTTTTTTTTCACATTTTCCATTGTATCTTCGCTCCTATAAGTCGCAGCGTGATGGTTTATAGCCTAAAGCCTTCCTCGATTAATTGTCTACTCAACACAAAAAGAACTTTTAAATTTGGATCAGTAGTTCCTGAGATTAGCGCGTTCAAACAAACAAACAAACAAACTCTTCAGGTTTATATATTAGTACTAGCTTTTGCCCGCGACTTCGTTCGCGTGTAATAGCGACTTTCGGCAGAAAAGATAGCTGTGTCCGCGAATCTGTTAGCGTGTAACTCCTTCTGTTATTAAGTTAATGTATTGGTAATATTGTTTAGATCACGTTTACATGAGGCTTAAACTATATTGGAAGTTGTTGCGTCCGGCACGTAAACATAAAGATTTCTAGAACTGCTAACCCGGGAAAGAGCAACGTATAACCGACCATGCGAGAAACAACTGACACCGAGATCTACTCCGGCAACACGAAAAGTCTGCCCTTGAGCTTTATTAATTGTCATTGCATAACACACCGATACCGGGAATTGTGTTCTTTTAAATTGGAACGTAAAATTATTTGGTATAATGGGAATATTCCCTTTTAGTAACCTCTCCGACTGAGGTTGGTGTTGGCAAACCATATTCATATAGTAATTTACCGCCTACTGCTGTTAAGTCATCCTGAAGAGCCAATAAACACTGATTTATAGCAAGATCACGGACATTATCATTAGTTGTGCCTTCATCATTGTGAGATATATTCCTAAGAAAGTCTTCTGCAAGTTTTTCTTTATATTTTTCCCATAATTGTATAGCATCTGACAAATTACAAAATTTTAGTAATGTTACAAATAAATGGATAACCGTCGTGGATTATCACTAATACAGGATTCTGCTAAAGCGTCATCCCAATGCTGATCATTTTCAAGCAAATGACGCGCTTGGCAAGCTTTTCTAAAATCTATAAATGAGGTTGGTCCTCGCACTGTGTGAAATAATAATCGCAAATAGAAACACTCAGCGTTATTAGGATGAACGGTATACACTCTACCAAGAACATGTTCTTTGAAAATACCTGACTCGCCACCTACAGGCCTGCCACGGCGTCTCCGATTAAAGACACCTCGTTGCATATTGTAGGTATAATACGATGGAACTTCCTCATACAAAAGAGATTTTGCAAAATCATCAGTTTGGCAAAGTCGAAAGAATGCTAATAAAGTTGTTTGTGTAGGGTTCTCCAATCGTTCTGTAACATTTTCGGCGTTGAAATATATACGTTGACCGCCTTCAAGATGAACATCTAGATGAGTCACAGGTGGATATCTTTCGTGAATGTTGAAACTTAAGATCCGCCGCACAGCTTCTGAAGAACTAATATATCTGCCTGACTGAAATCTAGTAATTTCATTATGTTCATTTCTCAACGCAAATGTAGCGCGGTCACTGCCCTTATTAATGTACTTACAAATATATTTTATTGACTCTACACTATTACACATTTCAACATTTATGTGAGTTTGAAATGTTCTAGACAACACAGGCGAATACGGAACGACCCACCTATTATCTAAAGTTACCTGTTGTCTAGACACTCGTTTTCCAACAGTAAAACCACCATTGTCTCTTGAACGACGACGATATAATGGGTATCCATCATGTCCTGTTACAGTTTCATCCAATAAGCATTTTGGATATCTTTTAGTGCAACGACCGTCTTGCATGCAAGGAGAATTCCCGTTAAATGCACCACATGGACCATGTACCATATGGGTTTTAACAATGTCGTATAGCACGCGATCTGCAATCGGACTTGAAATTTCAGCACTGATTAAACTGTCTACATCATTAGGTCGAACCTCATCTTCTAACCATAGCAGGATATGTGCGTGAGGTAAGCCGCGTGTTTGCCATTCAACACTATACATATAACACAATACTTCTCCAAAAATGTTATCTTTAGTAAGTAAATCTATCATTAATTTTAATTTTAAATGAAAAACTCTTGCGATGATATCATGGTGGTCATGCGGTGCTTGACCCTCAAGAAGCTCCCGAGTGATTTCATCACACTTAGGATTGGCAGTTACAGTAATAAATAAGTCAGGACATCCATATTTTCTTACGTAACAAAAAGCATCTTGAGTACGTTCGTGCATGTACCGTGGACCACCAGTAAAAGAAGAGGGTAAAATAACTAAGCGGCCCATATTCACCGTATCATTATATTGCTGCATGGCGTCGCGAAAGTGTACGTATTCTTCAGCGCGTAGCTGCCTTTGATTAGATCGTATGTAAACTGACCTTTCGGTTTCAATTTTTGCGTACATGTCAACAATAAACTGATTGAATAAGCCACGAAAACGTTGAAAGTATACCAACCTATTCCGTCTCACTTGCAAGTGGTAACAATAAAATTGAAGGCATGAAATCTTTTTATTATAATTAGGTGCACCTGTATGCGGATCAGTTTGGTATAAAACAAAATTATAACTATCTTCCCCTCGACAGTATATCAAAGGATATTGCAAACTGTCATAAGCCCTATGGGTTTCGTATATACGTTGCAAACGATTGTCTCTGGACCGGATAACAATATCACGCCTATCACGTTCTTGGTCGACCAATACCACAGCAACTTCATTTGTGGATGGAGCATTATAACGCCCAGGATGTTCCTGAGTTGGACGCCTTTCGGCATTTATAACAATTTTATAATTGCTATCATCATATCGAGGAAGAGCTTCTAGTGCCGATTTGAAACTGCATACATATGAATTAACCTGATGCAACATGTCTTGAAGTTGTGAAATTAGTTCAGTATTTAAATTCGGGAAATATTGATTTCTTATATTCGACTGTTCGTTGTAGTCGGATACGAAATATATTTGAAGAAACTTAGGTTGGTCTTCAGGCAAAAGGGATCCTATCAAATGGTTAACCTGACCTTGTACCTTAAAAGTAGGCATGAAAGGACCTTTTGAGATTTGTTGAGCACCAAAGGATGTCATTTGAAACGCACTATTATAAGTGCGAATATTGTCTAAGAACTGTTTAGATTGCTCATGTTCCCCTAAAAGTAGTGATTTCAATGGTTCCGGCGGGTCTGCGAAAGAAGGCAAATTTATTTTGCCTTCAGAACAACAGAAACCAGCCGACTCCTTACTCCACTTTGAAGCATTACAAAGAACACATACTATTGCCCATGAAAGAAGATGATCTGTAATCAATTGCGAGGTTATAAGCAAACCCACTTTTATATTTGTCGGACCACGCCACCGAAATTCTAGATTGATCAGCTATGTGTAAATGTAAGTTATTAAGACTATGTCGAAATCTGTTTGAGGTAAGACCGGCCTCTCGCTGTTCGTCCGTTTCAAGATACCGAATATTTTCGATTCTTAATCTTTCATTAGACAAACTTATTAATCGATCTTGTCTCAAAGAATTGTAATGTTCGCGTACCGACTCTATTCGTTGTACATGCTCATTTTCATCTTCAAGCGATCGAATAATATTATGGTGCACCCTATAATTTGTGAAACGGTCTTCATATTGGGAATCGCGATCGATACGCGATCAGCTGTAAGCCGTAGTTCCCTTTCAGTGAAGGTTTCTGACTCGCGAGACAATGTATGACGTTCTTGGTCAGCTGTGAGCCTTAGTTCTCGTTGTGAAGCAGTTTCAGCTTCTCGGGATAACACATGTTGTTCTCGGTCAATAGTAAGCCTAAGTTCTCGTTGAGAAAAGCTTTGAGACGCACGTGATGTAGCTCGTCTCGCTCTGTCAGCTGCTAATCGCATCTCTCTCTCTGGAGAGCTTGCATTGGCTCGAGAAGTTGAGGCACTAACTCTCATAGAGTTTAATCGATGTTCTCTTTCCTCTGCTGATTCTTGAGAACGCGCATTTCTCATCCTCTTAGCATCTCTCGAATTTCGAGATAAAGATGGTCGTTTTTTAGGTGGCATTTTGTATTTTTAATTAACGGTATATTAAATATAGCTGTTGCCCGCGACTTCGTCCGTGGGTAGAAGATATAAGTAAGCTTTATACCTGCCCTATTTTTTTCACATTTTCCTTTGTATCTTCGCTCCTATTAGTCGCAGCGTGATGGTTTATAGCCTAAAGCCTTCCTCGATGAATGGTCTATTCAACACAAAAAGAATTTTTCAATTTGGACCAGTAGTTCCTGAGATTAGCGCGTTCAAACAAACAAACAAACAAACAAACAAACTCTTCAGCTTTATATATTAGTATAGATATAGAAGTATAGATAGTATAGAAGTATAGATTAGTATAGAAGTATAGATTTCTATTTTTTATGGTAGCTTAATATTTTTTAATGTGAAAAAACGATCACATTGGTTAAATAAATCATGATTATTTAATATTTTTGAGAAATAACATTCCAGAAATACTGTCTTTAGTCACGTGACAACGAACGCCAATCACGGCGCGTGACGTCACCTGTTGCAACACAAAACAAACTTAACATTTGACAATATTATTGACATATCGTGGTCATAATACTCTACTGTGCGTCGACTTGTGTTTTGATTTGTTTTGTAGATAATCTTTGTTAATTTATTGTTATTCCGAAAAGTGCCGGTTTAGTTAAGAGTTTGTTACAATGGAAGCGGGTTTTACAAAAACAAATAGCAATAATCTGGTCAAGATCGATGTCATCATATTGGGAGCATTTTTCACAAGTTAAATTATAAGTTAAGTTTTAGTTTGTTACAGAAATGTTACAATAAAGATTTTAACCTAATAAAAACTAGTCTCAATCGGTAACAGTAAAATTTGTTACTTATTACATTTATATATTTAAAGAACATAATTAATAGCGAGAAAGTTCAAACTTACGTCGAAATTATCCTCGCAAAAATACATTTTGGATCCGAAGCTACATTCACGTCCCGTCTTGCAAGTTGTAGCCACTTTTCCGTATTTGTTCCTTTCGAGGCACATGTACAAATTGTTTTTTTGGTGTTTTGATTGTAGAACGTTCACACTGAGGTAGTATACGATATTTAAAAAACTTGTGATCCATTTTAAAAGATAATTTGTAAAAACTTGTTATCCAGTCAACCGAACAGTTCTTTGTTTAGCATATCGTGACGTAACACGAGTCGCCATGACAGTTTGGCGTGTTTTTTAGCCATAATGTCAAATAGTTCATAAAAATATAAAATATAATATGTTACAGATTGGATTTTACTGAAATATTCATATTTCAGCTAAATTAGACCATGAGGCACACGATTGTACTGTTCGTGCACTTAACTTGAATTATCGGCTCACTGCCTAACTCGCCGCACGCGCGTCCGTCCCGCTTCCTTGTTCCCAACCAAGTGTGTGTGGGGGGGGGGGAGGGTAAGCCCCGCTATCCCCCACCACACCATAGCGCGCGGCGTGTACGCATGAGACGACAGAGCTTCTAATATAATTTAGATACACTACATCTCTTCCTTATTTTAATGAAAGTTTTATTTATTATAACTTTTATTATATTTAGTAACATCTTTATTAGAGCATCACAACAGATTCTACATTTTAATTGGCATGACAAATTTTTCATTAATCTTTCAAATGTCAAAATCAACTAAAGTTTACAATTCAGCAGAATATTAAAAGCATAAATAATCCTTCCAATATTCTGGTTTTAACAACCACTTTGTAATAACTCAATCGATTGAATGCTTCCTTCACTTCCCAATTAATCTTTTATCAGTAACATTTAACCTCACAATACTTCGCTTGTTCTTGGTCCTAACTTCCTTTGCATTTCAAATGACGATTTCGCAACTATGATTAACGTCATGCTCCCTAGTTATTAATTTTAATCAAAACATCCGATTGTCATATATTTTGTAATTTATTATTCGTTATCCTCATCCTCTTCCTCTCTTTCTGGAACTTCTGATTCGCCCTCTCTTATGACTTTCCATTCTCCTTCTACCTTTTTTAGGTGTACTACATTTCGTCTCAAACATTGTCCTGTTTCCTCGTTTTCTACCTCAACGTCGCCTCCCATTCGTGATTTAACTGTACATTGTGTTGGTTCAAAATTCGTACTAAGTTTATTTGCTTTATTCATATCTTTGATGTATACTTTCTCACCTGGTTCTAGATCAATATTTTGTTCTTTTCTTCTTCTGTCCGCATACTCTCTCCCTCTTTCCTTCTGTTCTCTGTCCTTGTCTCGTAAGTCCATGTCATCACTCCTATGCTCAACGTCGTCGATCATAGGTATTTTATCCCTAATTTTTCTTTGGAAGAACAACTCTGCTGGTGTTTTTCCGGTGACTGTGTGAGGGGTATTATTGTACATAGTCAGATAATCGACTAACGATTCTCCACAGAATCGTTAGTCGTTTTAGGCGGGGGAATCCTCATGGACACCCACCCTCCCGGGGGGAAGGACGGGTAGTGTCAGACTCTTACTGACTGAACCTAACCGCCGGGTGACGTCAGCCGCGTTTGGTGCCGGCACGTGGTGTTACATGATATCACAACACTGTGCCGGCCGCGGCGATCCGCCGGCCGTTGGGTAGGGCCGGCGGCTCGCTTTCGCGTTGTTTGTGGAGGCCGACGTGTAGAGAGCGTCGGCCTTAGTCGCCCCTTACGACACCCACTGGAGGAAATGGGGCAGCCCTATTCGAGACCGGGAACTGCGCAGTTCGTAATAACGTACGTAATAACGTATTTCCAAAATTCAAAAATGTCCTTATACACATTCCGATAGACGATAAAGTAAAACCAATTGCACCATGACGGGCATCATCCGTTCTGACCAGCCTTTGCTTCCATCTTCATTCATCATAATACTTCTAGTCATAAACCGGCATCATCCGTTCTGACCAACCATTACAAAAGTTTCAATACTGATCACTGTTTCATTACTGATCATATCACTTCTAGTCGCGAACGGGCATCATCCGTTCCGACTAACTTCCCTCCGTACACATTGGTACCGTAATTAGTGAAATAAGTCAGCCCATTAATCAACACTTTATCGCTTAAAATATGTAATATACAATCAAACACAATATACAATCAACCGTTTTGTTCTAGAATGAAACAATCATCTTTTCAATTCTAAGCGACGGCATCTGATACTGTATATAACTAATTACTTACGATAAAAACATATTCATTTCAAAATAATAAATACCTACAATGATAACATAATGCAATAATAAAAGATGTAAAATTGTTGTACCAGTAGTCGACAGATATTTAATCGGTACTCGAAACCGATAGACAAGTGGGTTAGTACAATAAAAACATACTTCAAATAATAACTAGTTAGATTTCGGGAGCGGGAAATTGTCTTTTTAAAAATAGAAATAAAAATTAATATTTAAAGAGACGAAATAAGATTTTATTATTTACGACCCGAGCTCACAGAGTTTGATGTAAGACTGCTTAATTAAAACATATTTATTAATTAATTCTAATACAATAGAAACTTAAGACTATCTTACGGACTATAGTTACAATAACAAGTCGCCCGGGCGGGCCGACTGATAAGAAAAGTGCTGCGTTGGGCTCTACCGCAGCGTGAGAGCTTAAGGCTCTGCTACACTGATGGGTTAGGAATATAACTCCTCCCCCCTTGGACCGAAGTTATCGGAAGAGCAGCGTTTTTCCGAGAACTTCGTAAAGTCCCTTGAACAAGATGTTACATACTGAATATATATGATTACAATTAAATCACTTAAACTGAGAATAATGGAGTTAACCCACTAATAATAAGGGTCTCTGATTAACTCTATTTTCCTCCAGGTGTGCCGGATTGTTTTCAATTTCTTTAGAATGACAATCCAGCTTCTTACAAAGCTTTGCTTTTATTACAGAAGAGTACTTATACAGAATTACGACTAATGACAATAAAATGACGATCGCGTACAACGAGTAAATGGCGACACTATTTATTTCACTTTTTACACTGGTTACACTTTTCTTCAGTATGTAGTTCAGATGTCGAATATCATCCAATTTAACTCCTTTTAGGTCTACAGGTTCCATATCTACAGCATCTGAGGTTTGTTCCCGTAAATCAGGTAAGTTAATGATGGGCATAGGCATATTATCTCGTCTGTAGGGAGTAAGAACGCCGCCTTTGGATTTGGATAGTGTCTATGGAGACATCGCATTGCTCTCCTATGGTTATAATGTATGTTCCCCGTATACGCTCCTTTGTATCGTCATTGTCACAAGTTTGAGATATGAGTTTATAATATTTGGAATATACTATCCAACTATTTGGGGCAATTCTTTCGATTTTCAGGTTTTCAGACTCTACCTGGCGTGATGAACAACGTGAGAGGTTATGGTGATACTTCATGAGTTGTTCGAAAGAGGTTTCCTCCGCATTTTGAACCAGTTTATTTTCAGAGCAAAGGTATTCTTTAGCTGTAATCTCCTGGCACGGTTGCTCGATCGGGCGGTATCGAACACCTTCTACTAATAGGTAAGGAAATTCAGGAATAACAATAAAGGTATGGTTACTGGAACCGTTGGACATAGGAAGGGAGTACAATTTATAATAATTATGAGTAACATTATCAATAAGTGGAACTTCTATAATAAACGTTATTTCGTTATGCTTAAGGTAAGATTTTACAGACAATGATTCCTCTATATTCATTAAATTTTGTTCATTTGCAGAATACATTAAATTATCATATTTGCCAATATGTTTCAACAAATTTAATAATTCAGCAGAATTAATAACAGACTTATGTAAAACGGACACTTTACTAAATGCTAAGGCTGTTTCTATTTCACTTAGTTTTATATAGATAGTTCTAAAGTTTACTATAAATTGATTAAGTAATCCAAATACAAAGGTCATATAGACGGAATGATTTTCTTTCCCAGTAAGGTCTTTTACAAGATTTTCAATTAGTTTTATGCGTGCATTTATTTTCTTAGTATTTTCGTCGATTGTTTCGGTAGAGTTCAGAAAGTGATCCAACATTTCAGATATCACAGTAAATTTATTAGAAATTGCTTGTTCTCTGGTTTGAATGTTACTAATTATGTCGTCATACCTAACTGCATCTTCATGATCAAGGTTTCCTGTTATAATTTTGATTATAGAGCCTAAAGGATTTATTAACCCACGTTTGTATCTTTTGGAAGGGATTAATTCTCGTAATTTTTCTAGAGTCTCATTTCGAATATACTCTACCTGTGTTTTAAGGCTCATGAACTCATCCGCGTATGATTTATTCGGGTGTATCATTTTACTGAATTCAGAATATTTTTGGACATTGAAAGAAAGATCGGTACTGATGCCTGTAAGGTTGAATATTTTAACTATTGACCATTTATCATGCTGTATAAACGCCTGACCTAACTTCACCGGGAGAATACCAGGGTTTTGATTAATCTTTACTGCTTGAAAGGCCTGGTTTGGGGGATGCTGGTTTGGAAGAGCCTGGTTCGTCGTTGTCCATATCACCAGGAGTAAACACCACCTGTGGAGGACGTTTTATATTTTTAATTGGAACTTTTGTGTCCCTATCTTTAAGTTTTATTGGAACAATATTGCGTTCTATCTGTCCAGTTACGACAGCTTTTTGGAACCTAGGCTTGTCCTTGGCTTGTCTTTTGTTAACAGCTTTAGCAAAAATTGTTTGTCCTGATTCTAAAGCTGGTCCTGATTCGCCGCCTCGCTTATTTCTAATGTTTTCTTTTTGGGTTTTTAACTTTTCTGAAAGATATTTATAAAGGGATTGGGTTCTTTTCTTATGGTCTTTAATTAATTGTTGTTTGTAGGCTTTGTCAAATTCAGAGTCAAATGTGGAATTTAATTCGGTGTGACCAAATACAACTTCGAATGGTGATAAATCTGTAGCGCTGTGTATAGTATTATTGTAAGCCATAACGGAATATGTCATTACAGATGCTGCATCTGTAAATTTTCTTTCATATTTTGCCAATCGGTACAGTTCTATTATTGTGGAGTGAAAACGTTCTATCAATCCCATAGAATTCGGGTTACTGGGTGTACCTATGTGTAATTTAATTTTATATAAATCTGTCAGTTCTTTTAGCAATTCGTTGTTGAACTCAGTTCCAGGATCTGAACTTATTTTCTGAGGAATACCGTAAAAGGAAAAGTATTTCATAAGTGCTCTAACCACTTCTGGTGTTGACCGTGAAGGAATTTCTATGGCTTGTCCCAATTTACTGAAGGCGTCAATTAAGGTCAAATAGTATTTGGATTCTATCGTAAACAAATCGATAAAGATTTCTTGAAATGGTGCATTTTGCGTCTGTGTTAGTTGGAGTACCGGTTTGATAGGTCTTCTATCGTATTTAGAAGTTTTACATTGTTCACAGGAATTTATGATGGCGGAAACGGCTTCGTTCATATTTTGCCAATGATAAGTACGTCGGATTCGTTTGATAGTTTCTGTAATACCGCGGTGGCAGGTCTTGCCTTCATGTAGCTTAACCACAATAGCTCTTTGTTCCTGTTCATCCTCAATATAAACTACACGCTCAGTACATTCGTAGAAGTTAACCATATCCTTTTTAAATAACGAAACAATAATATTACTGAAATCTTTTCTATGTTCAGGATTCTCAAAGTAAATGAAGTATTTAGTTTTCGGCTTTATATAATTCTTTAATAAGTTCAAGGTTGTGTAGGGGCAGAAATACCTCCAATACTTTTTGTTTGTCCCTAGATATATCTTTCACCTGGGTTTCATTACGGAACCAGCTAAAAATAAGTATCTGGTTTGGCTTTGTATTTATTGCTTCGTTTAGGATAGGTATTCCGTGAGATTCAAGATCTTTAGCCGAATGAATTGTTTGAGTAGAAGTAGATTCAGATGGTATGGGATTATTTGATGGTTGTTCAACCGTATCTATGTCTGAAATCGTTATAGGACTAGCTGTCGCCGTTCTTTCGGAGTCAGATATTGAAATAGTCTTAGAGTCGTCAGTACTTCGTCGTTTTGAAATGTCAGTAATTTGTTTAGTCACGTCTTCCAAATAGCTTTGGAGTCTTTTTTCTTTCTCGTCTACGTTAACAACCATTGAGCTATCGTCGGGTTCATCGGCTCGTAATGCGTTAAGTTTAATGCGAGATAACGCGTCTGCGTTCACGTTCTGTTTCCCATTTTTATATATGACACAAAAGTCATACTCTTGCAAGCGCAAACGCCAACGTGTTAACTTGCTATTAGGTTCTTTAAGTTGGTATAGCCAAACTAACGGTCTGTGGTCAGTGTAAATGTCGAATTTATGTCCATATAAATACGGTCGGAAATGTTTCGTGGCCCATATGATTGCTAGCAACTCGCGTTCTATAGTACTATATCTTTTTTCGGTATCCGTCAAGGTCCTGCTGGCATAGGCTATCGGCTTGTCACCGCCTATAGGGCCTTGTGATAATACAGCGCCAATTGCTACTTCGGACGCGTCGGTTGTTAATACAAACGGTTTAGTCATGTCAGGGTATTGTAAGATTGGAGCATTAATAAGAAGTTCTTTACATTTTTCGAAAGATTCAGTATACTTTTGATCGATAACTACTTTCTTACCCTTTTTAAGACAGGCTGTCAATGGCTGCGTAATTTTGGAGAAGTCTTTGATAAACCGTCTATAGTAACCCACGAAGCCTAAGAATCGTTTTATTTCTGTCTGTGTCTGTGGCATGGGGTACTTGAGAACTGCTTGTATTTTGTCATTGTTAGGTCGAAGTCCGTCTTTAGTCAGTGTATGTCCTAAGTACTGCACTTCCCTACGTAAAAACTCGGACTTATCCAACTGGACCTTTAGATTCGTTTCACGAAGTCTGTCGAACACGGCACGTAACTTTTTAATATGCTCTACTAATCCGTTTGAATATATAAGTATATCGTCTAAATATACTAGGCAATGTATACCTTGCAACCCTCTTAACACGCTATCAATCGTGCGTTGGAAAGTCGCCGGTGCTGTTTTCAGGCCAAATGGCATACGGAGAAATTCGTAATGACCGTTTTGGGTTGAGAAAGCTGTTTTCTCAGTGTCAAAAATTTCAATTTGGTGGAAACCGGAAGCTAAATCTAACGTTGTAAAATAATTGCTTTTACCAAGTTTGTCAAGCAATTCGCATATGTTGGGAAGTGGATACTTATCGTCGATCGTTATGTCATTGAGTCGGCGATAGTCTATAACCATTCTATATTTCACCTTACCGGAAGCATCTGCCTTTTTGGGAACCAAATGTACAGGGGCACTCCATGGCGAATGTGATTCCTGAATCACATTGTCCTTGAGGAGCTTTTCGACCTGACGTTTGATTTCCTCAGCTTGTGCTGGTGCTTGTCTGTATGGTTTAATATAAATCGGGTCTTCGTTTGTGGTCCTAATATGATGTTTTACCTGATTTGTAAAGGTCAAGGGCAACTCTTCACAATAAAATATATCCTTGTATTCTTCGCATAATTTATTTATTGCGTCACGTTCCTCGTGGTTTAAGTGGTCTAGTCGTAATTTCGATAAATTGTCTGTCAATAGTGAGTCAAGATTGACTCACTATTGACAGACATTGAGATCAACGTCTGTCAAGTCAGTTGTGGTATTTACTATACACTCATCATTATGGAATTCGGTAACCTTGAAAGGGGCTGTGATGGTCAGTTTCATTCCAAGGTCAGTTGTGTTCTGTATGACAGTGGAGGCAAAATAGTTTTCGCATTTAACTATTGCAGCTGGCATTCGGACACCATCCCGAAACTGCTTGTAATCTAAAACTGCAAGGCCATCTTTCTGATTCCCAGGAAGTCTCACTCGATGTTCCGTGCGCGGATCCAACTGAAATTCAAGGTCAGCGTTATATACTATGGGGATGTTAACGCCGTTTGTTTTTAGTGTCTTGTCCTTCAAACATATGTCAGCGCTAAGTCGAGACATAAGGTCCATTCCAATCAGTCCATCATACCTACTGTCAACATTATATATATAAAATTTATGGTAGCCACTATCGTTAAAAATCGAGAAAAGAGGAACGTTAACCACTTCATGATGAATACTAGAAGCATGTGTACTTGTGACTGTAAATGGTTCATATTGTTTTGATTCAGCGAAATATTCTTCAGCTTTTTCGGGGCTTATGAAGGACCTCGTGCTTCCTGTATCCAACATAAATTTACCATCTATATCGGGGATATATATATAAGGGTGTCTTAAGTTAGCGTCATAGTTAAGCTCAATCATTTCTGGTATGATTGGATCGAATTTATTTGAAAATTTTGCACATCATTTGAATCTTTGTTACTTTCAGTAGATTGCGGAATATCTACGTTTTCAGCGTATTCCGCGTCGGGGTACTGATCTGCACAACCATCGCTAGAATACATGTTTGTTTGAAAATTTTGCACATCATTTGAATCTTTGTTACTTTCAGTAGATTGCGGAATATCTACGTTTTCAGCGTATTCCGCGTCGGGGTACTGATCTGCACAACCATCGCTAGAATACATGTTTGTATAATCGTAGTCATAGTCGGTCGTCATATTATAATAAGTGTTATCATTGTAAGCATCGTTTGGATTATAATATTGTCGCTCGTCATCAGAATAAAGCTCATTTACAGGGAAACCTTGTTGTGGCTTCGCCGGTGCTGGGGCTGTTCTCATGGTCACGTCACGATCGTTCAAGAGAGCCTTGGGTGGCTGGTAGCCTGAAGGTTGAGGGTGTCTGTAACCAAACTGTCCTACCTGGGGTCTATAGCCAAATTGTTGAGGTTGTTTGGGGCCAAAGACAGGTGGTCTATACCCAAATTGAACCGGAGGCTTGTATCCAAACTGATTCAATGGAGGTCGGAAACCATTCTGCTGATTTGGCATATTTGGGCGCACAAAATTTTGATTAGGTATGCCGAATTTAAATTGAGGTTGATTTGCGAGAGGCCTGAAATTATTATTATATTGCAATGGAGGCTGTGTTAAAATAGGTTTCGGATTTGTTAAATTAAAAACAAAGCCTTTATCGCGTGATGGTAATAACGAACTTTGCGGACGGTGTTGCAACATCTTACTGCGTAAATTATATTGTTCCTGAAAGTTAACCTCTTCAAGCACATGTTTTAACGCCTCTTCCAATGAATCCGGGTTTTTAATTCGAACAATCCGTACCATATTTTCTGGTAAATTATACATGAAAACATTAAGCGAAGTATTGTTATAGATCACACGCTTAGCTTCTCTTAATGATAAAGAGCTATTCTGATTAACTTTCGACATTAATATCGCACGAATATCCTGTATACGACTGCAAAATTCTAAATATGACTCATTATGTTTAATTTTTAGGGTTTCCAACTCTATCGCTACGCACTCCTCACTCCTGGGATCGCCAAAATGTTGAATCAACAAAGATTTTAATTCATTATAAGTATCAAAGTCGCCCCTTTCACTTATAAGGGCTGCCGCTTTCCCCTTTAGTTTACTGGTAATTATTTGCATTAAAAATTCATTCCGCTCTACGGTTCCTTGATACCTTTCGATAACATATTTGCACTTTCGTAAAAATAAACTAAGTAAATTAGTTTCGCCGCTATATTCAGGAATTAATCTTAACACATCTCGGGGTATCGTTGTCTCCGGTAGAGGCACAGCTGCCACCGCCTCCGCCGTAGATAAAGGAATTTGACCTTGATTCATTTTTTTTATTATATTTTAAAGTAAAATATAAAAGTACACGTTAAAGTTAATTAGAAAGAAATCAATGTAAAAATAAAATTAAAAGCAATTTGAGTTTAAAATTGCAAGGTTAAATTCTTAATCATATGAAAAACTTATAAAAGAAAATGTAGAATATTACTACTTTAATATAGTAAGGATATTGTTCACTATAATCTTACTTGCTAGTTATTCAATTTAATTTCTATATTTTCGCTATTAAATTTTATAAT
This sequence comes from Trichoplusia ni, assembly GCF_003590095.1. Classification (NCBI taxonomy): domain Eukaryota; kingdom Metazoa; phylum Arthropoda; class Insecta; order Lepidoptera; family Noctuidae; genus Trichoplusia; species Trichoplusia ni. Next base: position 1,357,091 of record NC_039505.1, read on the forward strand.
ATGTGAAAATTTTTCAGATTCTATAAAAATTCACACTAGAAAAAGACAATGTTAAAATTTTATCAACACAAGAATACACGCAAGTTAAAATTCTATTAACAAAAATGTGCTGGGAAATTGGGGAGGAAGTAGAAGGATACTCATTGTCCAACCGCCTTATAAACTAGCACCATCTCTGCTCACCTGCGTTGTTTTACGCGATATCTTACTTATTTATTTGGTTCGAGGATTGCCTTGATAGAGCGCCGTACTGATGTTAAGTAAAAACAACTCTATGTATAGTCACCACTCGCGAAACACTTTTCTACGTGAGTTTTCCACTTTTCACAGCTTTACACACGCGAAACTTTCGCGAAGGCAACAACCAGCAATCCTACCGGCTGCGCCAGTTAGATTTCGGGAGCGGGAAATTGTCTTTTTAAAAATAGAAATAAAAATTAATATTTAAAGAGACGAAATAAGATTTTTTTAATAACGACCCGAGCTCACAGAGTTTGATGTAAGACTGCTTAATTAAAACATATTTATTAATTAATTCTAATACAATAGAAACTTAAGACTATCTTACGGACTATAGTTACAATAACAAGTCGCCCGGGCGGGCCGACTGATAAGAAAAGTGCTGCGTTGGGCTCTACCGCAGCGTGAGAGCATAAGGCTCTGCTACACTGATGGGTTAGGAATATAACTAACTACTAATTGTTATGATAACCAGAAATCAATAAAAAAAAAAATCGGGTCTTGAACCCGATAGGATAGTGGGTAGGTAGAATAAATACAGATTCATAATATCCTAATTAACTGTATGCTATTATTGATATACATGCATTAAACCCGACGACTTTTTGTTTGTGTTTGTTTACATGTAGCAATATATTTGTTAAAAAGTGATTCGAATAATGTTTATATCATGCTACAAAATGTAGCCGTATAAAGGTATTGTTTATATAGTTAAGTGACAAATTCTTTTTACGTTTTAACATAATCTAATCATATGATAGAATAAAAATGTTTAAACTATAAGATACTCATAAAGTTTATATGAACAAAAATGACCAGCAATGCGTTATCATCAACGTATATCAATAATTATATAACTTATGTCCTCCTTCGCGCCAAAGTTAATCCATTAACACGGCCATGCAATGTTTTGATGTAGTAAATAACCCACGTTAAATATTTATGAACTTGCACAGTAATATTAGGTATTTTTCGTTAGTATTTCTTTGGTAGTGTAACCTTTCCTTACTAGAAAAATAAACGTTGACAATTTCGCATTTTCCAACAAAAAATCAGTGTTTACAATACTCGTCGCCAAAATGTACTGTTCGAGCACTTAACTTGAATTATCGGCTCACTGCCTAACTCGCCGCACGCGCGTCCGTCCCGCTTCCTTGTTCCCAACCAAGTGTGTGTGGGGGGGGGGGGAGGGTAAGCCCCGCTATCCCCCACCACACCATAGCGCGCGGCGTGTACGCATGAGACGACAGAGCTTCTAATATAATTTACATACACTACAGCCCTAATAAGTGGACGGCAGGGACAATAATGGAGAGAACAGGTAGTACGGATTACAAAGTCAAATCTATCAATGGAACCGAGGAACACAGACATGTCGACCACCTAAAGCTAAGAGCGTCAAAAGATGTAATTGATATAGTAAACTTAACACGTAATAGTTGTAACATTCACCCTGTACGCGAAAGACCTGTAAAACGATTCCGCCCTTCGCTAATGTTCCAGGTAAACATCGAGAAACAGTCCGACGCACCGGTTGCCACCGGCCCGATGGTAGACGAACGCGCATCGCCAAAACCAACTGACGATACTGACACCGTATTAACGGCAACCCCGCCAACGTCTAGCGTGCCCAATGTGCGGGAAATAGACAATCATGGCCCAAACAACAATGTAACTGATCGCGTAATATTTGCCGTGTACGTAAACCAGTGAGATGATTTTGTTTGTGTGATGTTTTTTGATTCGTTACAAATGATTATTATGAGGGAAGGGGAGATAAAATGTCATACACATTTATTTTAGACTAGCTTTTGCCCGCGACTTCGTTCGCGTGTAATAGCGACTTTCGGCAGAAAAGATAGCTGTGTCCGCGAATCTGTTAGCGTGTGACTCCTTCTGTTATTAAGTTAATGTATTGGTAATATTGTTTAGATCACATTTACATGAGGCTTAAACTATATTGGAAGTTGTTGCGTCCGGCACGTGAACATAAAGCTTTCTAGAACTGCTAACCCGGGAAAGAGCAACGTATAACTGACCATGCGAGAAACAACTGACACCGAGATCTACTCCGGCAACACGAAGAGTCTGCCCTTGAGCTTTATTAGTTGTCATTGCATAACACACCGATACCGGGAATTGCGTTCTTTTAAATTGGAACGGAAAATTATTTGGTATAATGGGTATTCTGGGGATATAGACGGTTTCTCCTGCACCGCAACCTGTTACAATTTGAGCGTCGATTATATTTTGTTGCAACTGGGTTACTTTCAGTCGAGTTCCATTGCAAAGTTGTGGTGGTCTTCAATTTCGGAGTAGAATAATCGGAATGCCAATTTTTAAACAAATTTCATGAGAAGGAAGTCCGGGCATATTTAAAGAATTTAAGAATTCTATCGGGTAGGTAATTAGTGGCTTCTTGTTCATCGACCATTCTATTTATTGATCTATAAACTTTGCTTTCCCCCTGTAGATTTGACAGTATTTTGTTATTAATCTCAAATGCCTGATCATTGCGAGGAGTTAAAATGGATCTTTCGCTGAGCCAAGTATTGACACTATTTAATATATTTGTCACCGTAAACCGACGATATCAGATGTGTTTGAGATTGAACTATACAACATAATTCAGGCGTCAAAATAAGTTTTCCTTGGTGTAGTTGTGGATAGGTACCTTCACCAATCTTTAATAATGTATTAGAAAATTGACTATTATCTGGATTATCTCCAGTTCTCACTCGCATGTTTATAGTTAAATGCATCGATTGTATATCACGCCACAAATAAGAGCTTTTCAGGCAAGCCCTAACCTCATCAGCTCGGGTTCCCCGTAGTACTCGTATTACCGGTAAGGTTCGTCGGAAATCACCACAAAATAAAACCGTGATACCGCCCATTGGTCGATCATTTTGACTTATATCCCTTAAAGTTCTGTCTACCGCTTCTACTCCTTTTCGATGGGCCATCGTACACTCATCCCATATGATTAAATTACACTCGCGTAATACCTTAGCTTTGTCGCTATTGCTTGAAATACTACAGGTTGGACTTTCCGTGCGATCTAAATCAATTGGTATTTTAAACATAGTGTGAGCAGTTTTACCTCCTGGTAGCAATGTTGCAGCTATCCCTAATGAAGCCACGGCAAGAGCAATTTTACCCTGGTTTCGAACGGAAGCTAATATTAATTTAGTAACCATATTGTCCCCAAATTATTTTGAACACTCTCGCACATGTGATCATAGACTGAACGTTGTTATGCAGTCATCATTGGGACACCGCTTTCTAATATCGTCAGCAGTTCCATTGGGTTGTGACCAATCTCTACGGAATATTCCCTTTTAGTAACGTCTCCGACTGAGGTTGGTGTTGGCAAACCATATTCACATAGTAATTTACCGCCTACTGCTGTTAAGTCATCCTGAAGAGCCAATAAACACTGATTTATAGCAAGATCACGGACATTATCATTAGTTGTGCCTTCATCATTGTGAGATATATTCCTAAGAAAGTCTTCTGCAAGTTTTTCTTTATATTTTTCCCATAATTGTATAACATCCGACAAATTACAAAATGTTAGTAATGTTACAAATAAATGGCGTAACCATCGTGGATTATCACTAATACAGGATTCTGCTAAAGCGTCATCCCAATGCTGATCATTTTCAAGCAAATGACGCGCTTGGCAAGCTTTTCTAAAATCTATAAATGAGGTTGGTCCTCGCACTGTGTGTAACAATAATCGCAAATAGAAACACTCAGCGTTGTTAGGATGAACGGTATACACTCTACCAAGAACATGTTCTTTGAAAATACCTGACTCGCCACCTACAGGCCTGCCACAGCGTCTCCGATTAAAGACACCTCGTTGCATATTGTAGGTATAATACGATGGAACTTCCTCATACAAAAGAGATTTTGCAAAATCATCAGTTTGGCAAAGTCGAAAGAATGCTAATAAAGTTGTTTGTCTAGGGTTCTCTAATCGTTCTGTAACATTTTCGGCGTTGAAATATATACGTTGACCGCCTTCAAGATGAACATCTAGATGAGTCACAGGTGGATATCTTTCGTGAATGTTGAAACTTAAGATCCGCCGCACAGCTTCTGAAGAACTAATATATCTGCCCGACTGAAATCTAGTAATTTCATTATGTTCATTTCTCAACGCAAATGTAGCGTGGTCACTGCCCTTATTAATGTACTTACAAATATATTTTATTGACTCTACACTATTACACATTTCAACATTTATGTGAGTTTGAAATGTTCTAGACAACACAGGCGAATACGGAACGACCCACCTATTATCTAAAGTTACCTGTTGTCTAGACACTCGTTTTTCAACAGTAAAACCACCATTGTCTCTTCAACGACGACGATATAATGGGTATCCATCATGTCCCGTTACAGTTTCATCCACTAAGCATTTTGGATATCTTTTAGTGCAACGACCGTCTTGCATGCAAGTAGGATTCCCGTTAAATGCACCACATGGACCATGTATCATATGGGTTTTAACAATGTCGTATAGCACGCGATCTGCAATCGGACTTGAAATTTCAGCACTGATTAAACTGTCTACATCATTAGGTCGAACCTCATCTTTTAACCATAGCAGGATATGTGCGTGAGGTAAGCCGCGTTTTTGCCATTCAACACTATACATATAACACAATACTTCTCCAAAAATGTTATCTGTGGTAAGTAGATCTATCATTAATTTTAATTTTAAATGAAAAACTCTTGCGATGATATCATGGCGTTCATGCGGTGCTTGACCCTCAAGAAGCTCCCGAGTGATTTCATCACACTTAGGATTGGCAGTTACAGTAATAAATAAGTCAGGACATCCATATTTTCTTACGTAACAAAAAGCATCTTGAGTACGTTCGTGCATGTACCGTGGACCACCAGTAAAAGAAGAGGGTAAAATAACTAAGCGGCCCATATTCACCGTATCATTATATTGCTGCATGGCGTCGCGAAGGTGTACGTATTCTTCAGCGCGTAGCTGCCTTTGATTAGATCGTATGTAAACTAACCTTTCGGTTTCAATTTTTGCGTACATGTCAACAATAAACTGATTGAATAAGCCACGAAAACGTTGAATGTATACCAACCTATTCCGTCTCACTTGCAAGTGGCAACAATAAAATTGAAGGCATGAAATCTTTTTATTATAATTAGGTGCACCTGTATGCGGATCAGTTTGGTATAATAACCATCTTCCCCTCGACAACATATCAGACGATATTGCAAACTGTCATAAGCCCTGTAGGTTTCGTAAATACGTTGCAAACGATTGTCTCTGGACCGGATAACAATATCACGCCTATCACATTCTTGGTCGACCAATACCACAGCAACTTCATTTGTGGATGGAGCATTATAACGCCTAGGATGTTCCTGAGTTGGACGCCTATCGGCATTTATAACAATTTTATAATTGCTATCATCATATCGAGGAAGAGCTTCTAGTGCCGATTTAAAACTGCATACATATGAATTAACCTGATGCAACATGTCTTGAAGTTGTGAAATTAGTTCAGTATTTAAATTCGGGAAATATTGATTTCTTATATTCGACTGTTCGTTGTAGTCGGATACGAAATATATTCGAAGAAACTTAGGTTGGTCTTCAGGCAAAAGGGATCCTATCAAATGGTAAACATGACCTTGTACCTTAAAAGTAGGCATGAAAGGACCTTTTGAGATTTGTTTAGCACCAAAGGATGTCATTTGAAACGCACTATTATAAGTGCGAATATTGTCTAAGAACTGTTTAGATTGCTCATGTTCCCCTAAAAGTAGTGATTTCAATGGTTCCGGCGGGTCTGCGAAAGAAGGCAAATTTATTTTGCCTCCAGAACAACAGAAACCAGCCGACTCCTTACTCCACTTTGAAGCATTACAAAGAACACATACTATTGCCCATTAAAGAAGATGATCTGTAATCCATTGCAAGGATATAAGCAAACCCACTTTTATATTTGTCGGACCACGCCACCGAAATTCTAGATTGATCATCTATGTGTAAATCTAAGTTATTAAGACTATGTCGAAATCTGTCTGAGGTAAGACGGGCCTCTCGCTGTTCGTCCGTTTCAAGAGACCGAATATTTTCGATTCTTAATCTTTCATTAGACAAACTTATTAATCGATCTTGTCTCAAAGAATTGTAATGTTCACGTACCGACTCTATTCGTTGTACATGCTCATGTTCATCTCCAAGAGATCGAATAATATTATGGTGCACCCTATCATTTGTCAATTCTCGAGATAAAATATGATGTTCGCGATCAGCTGTAAGCCGTAGTTCCCTTTCAGTGAAGGTTTCTGACTCACGAGACAATGTATGACGTTCTCGGTCAGCTGAGAGCCGTAGTTCTCGTTGTGCAGGAGTTTCAGCTTCTCGGGATAACACATGTTGTTCTCGGTCAATAGTAAGCCTAAGTTCTCGTTGAGAAAAGCTTTGAGACGCACGTGATGTAGCTCGTCTCGCTCTGTCAGCTGCTAATCGCATCTCGCTCTCTGGAGAGCTTGCATTGGCTCGAGAAGTTGAGGCACTAACTTTCATAGAGTTTAACCGATGTGCTTTTTCCTCTGCTGATTCTTGAGAACGCGCATTTTTCATCCTCTTAGCATCTCTCGAATTTCGAGATAAAGATGGTCGTTTTTTAGGTGGCATTTTGTATTTTTAATTAACGGTATATTAAATATAGCTGTTGCCCGCGACTTCGTCCCCGTGGGTAGAAGATATAAGTTATGATTTATACCTGCCCTGTTTTTTTTACATTTTCCATTGTATCTTCGCTCCTATTAGTCGCAGCGTGATGGTTTATAGCCTAAAGCCTTCCTTGATGAATGGTCTATTCAACACAAAAATAATTTTTAAATTTGGACCAGTAGTTCCTGAGATTAGCGCGTTCAAACAAACAAACAAACAAACTCTTCAGCTTTATATATTAGTATAGATTGTTAGGGACATTGATTGTTATTTACTTATTTAGTTTAGGTACATAATTGTAACAGACTGAAAATAATTATTTGGTATTTTGTAATAAGTTGTTATGTTTTTTTATGTATAGTGTAGTAGAAATTAAGGGAGGAGGTGTTACATATTATTATATATTAGAGGGTAGGTTTAGCTGGTAAGCGCGCACTTGTATTCGTGACGCAGTTACGATATACGCTTGTACTCAACGCACGTCTTTTATTTATCACATTTTTTTTGTTACTCACCGATATCTTTAAACGCCTTGCAATTTTACTTAACGAAATGTTTTGCTGATGCAAAATAATAATCTCAGCTCTTAAAAGTGTAGTTAAATGATTCATATTGATTCAAATTCAGATTGAAACACGCAGGATATAATGTCTAATAACGTTAGAAAAGCCCGATAGTCAATAGCATTATGACGATGGACTTAAGCCGCGGTAATAATATCTAAATTTATGAATAATACATAAATCTAATAAATTATATGAATTGGCATTTATAGAGGGTAGATTATAATAATTAATGCATTCCGATTCAAATGTTAAGAAGACTAATTTCTAAATTATATGAATTATCATTTAAAGAGGGTAGATTATTAATGCATTCCAATTCAAATATAAAGATATTGTTATTAACAAGGTCTTTTTTACGTTAAGCAATGAATTGGACAAAGAAATGTAAATATTTTACGAAATCCTTCAAAAATTATACAGTTAATATAGTGGACTTGAACCTACGACGCCCGGCGATCTCAGACACCGAGTATCACTTGTTCAACCATTCGCCCACGGAGATGATTAATACTTAAGTTAAATATAAGCTTTGTATTCCCCGAAACATTAAAAGCGATAAGAATTGCAAGTGTGAAGTTATTGTAAAGTTAAACACTACTATTTAGACGGTGTGATACACTCGTTTCTTTTATGCACACCGACATGTATAATTTTGCTGTGTGTATAGAAATAATGATAGCTGTATAAGCGAGCAGTTTAATCCCAAGCATTTTTATCATTCAAATAATCTGATATTTTGTAATATCCTTTTCTGGATAGTTTGGATTTAGTAAAAGTTTTAAATTTCTTAGTTGGTAGCTTACGAAAACTAAGGGGAATCTTGTAGAAACGTATACATTGACCCATGAACGAGTGGCTTACTCTATGGAGACGAGTAGCATGTACGGCTAAATTATGTTTGTTCCTTGTATTGACTGAGTGAACATCGGACAATTTCACAAAGTTTGATTCGTGTTTATGAACAAACATTAAATTCTCAAATATGTACTGTGAAGTTACAGTCAGAATGTTTATCTCTTTGAATTTATCTCGGGGAGAAACTCTTTGTACAGCCTCCCTAGAGGAGAATCCCGTACGACATAAGGCTATGAAAATAACTGAAATAAACTATTCTGGCTGTATCCACATCAGTTAATAATAAATGCGGACAACATCACATACATTGTTTTGAACCCAAAGTAAGTTGCTAAAGCACTTGTGTTATGGAATTCAGATACAACGAAGGTACCACAAACACCCAGACCCGAGACAATGTAGAAAATAAGAATTTTTACATTGACCCGACCTCAGAGTTAGCGACACCATGAAACCAGTGCGTACGCCACTCGACCATCGAGGTCGTCAGTTATCAGTCTTTTTTTACAGCATAGGCGGCTGAACTGAGCCTGCCGGATGACTTGTTTATGTGAGGGCCCCACTGTAGTATGGCATCAACAGTTATGCCCAGAAAGACAGTGGACTCAACAGGGTCCAACTCTAGCCCATTCAGTTGTACAAATTTAATATATTCAGTCGTACTGGGATTTAAAAGATTATTTATATTGAACCAATGAACAACCTTTGCAAGGGCATCATTAATTTCCTGAAAGTTTTGAAGCTGACGCTTATTTTTGAAAACAAGAGATGTGTCGTCAGCAAATAATAAAAGCTTGTGATTATCCCTTACATGAAAGGGTAAATCATTAATATAGATTAGAAATAGAAAATGGCCTAGTAATGAACCCTGCGGAACGCCCATAGTTACAAGAGCTCCTTCAGATTTTTTGCCATTTACATCTACTCTTTGAACTCGATTTTCTAAATCAGAGCTTAGTAGGCTTAGAGACTTATTTCTAGTGCCATAGTGGTGTAGTTTTCTGATTAGTGTATCGTGACAAACACAATCAAAGGCTTTGGATTTGGTGGTAGTTCCACTGCCGGGAAAAAGCATTGTGGAATAATGCTTGGGTATCTGTCAAATCCAGAGACACGTAATTGACTACTACTTTGCCTGACTGGAGGCAAATAGATCTACTACCGGAAAGCCGAACTTGTGAAATATCTTCTCCGTGCATGCAGGTAGAAGATGCCATTCTGGAACTCGTTTGTGCCTTGATATGTGATCCGCATGTCCGTTGTAAATGCCGGGTATATGATTGACTGTCAGACTTATTTGATGAAAGTCTAGAAGGCGGAATACTCTCTGCGTTACTTCCATCAGAGGCGGCGATCTCGTGCCGCCCTCGTTCCGCATGTGGGCCACAACTGTTCGATTGTCGCATCGGAACAAAGCAGTGGACTTGCTCAGTAGAGGACCATGGGTTTCGAGCACCTTTAATATTGCAAACATCTCTTTGAGATTGCAATGTAGATGCGTTCTTTTGCGATCCACGTACCGGACACTGAGTGACTGTCCACCTGAGCTCCCCAAGCTAGATCGGAGGCATCTGTGGTCACAAAGTGAGTTGGTGGTGGAAGATGGATTGCAGATGAACGGTGGCAGTTCTGAAGCCACCACCGCAGATCTTCACGGGCTTCGTCTGGTAGAGAAATCTCCTTCCCGACTGGCATATTTAGTGATGTATTGAGGAAGTTGAGCAAAGACCGGTGATGTAGCCTGCCCTGTGGTACCACAAAACACGCAAAGTTTAGAAGGCCCACAAGGCTTTGTAATTCTCGCTGGCAAGCCTTGCCTAAGTATATCATTGCAGAGACCTTGCGTTGCGGGAGAGATTTTTTGTTGTCCCAGAGATCCCACTGAACTCCCAGGTACACAAGACGTTTTTGCGGGGACACAACGGATTTCTTTAGGTTAATCTGCCACCCTAGATATCTAGACGGTTCAGGAGAGTATGAACATGACTTGACATCACTTTATTTGACGGTATTGACATGACTTTGCGGTGTGTCTTTGTCTTGGTGAACCACCAGAAAGTCGTCGAAGTAGACAATCATGCGCAAATTCTGCGCTCGCAATGTCTGAGCGACGCAGTTGCTCAGAGAAGCAAACACCTTTAGTGCTGTACTGAGCCCGAAGGGTAAGCAGGTCATCTCTTAAAGTTCCCCTTGATAAATGAGGCGCAAAAATCTTCTGTGTGCCGGAGTTATCGGTAAATGAAAGTAGGCTTGAGACAGATCCACTTTGCAAAGCCAGTCGCCTGGCTGGAGGAACTCCGGTACATGAAATACGTTTATCAGGCTGAAGGGTTCTGTTATTACATAGTCGTTTAAGTTGAATATTGGGGCGAAGCGAGCCATCGCTCTTTGGCACAAGAAACATTGTCGGTAGATAGCTTGGGGAACGCTGCACCGTTTCGGCACACTTTGGTCTTTCATCTGACTGATGAGTGCCGACATCGCGACTCCTGTTTGATGTAAGGCCCTTCCCTCAAATGTGGCAACATAAGGGGTGGTTTAAGAAGGAAAGGTATGCGATACCCAGTTATTATGCGCAACAGAAAGTTTGGAGCTCCAATTTCTTCCCAACGATTGTAGAATAGTGCCAGTTTACGGGTCGTTCCACCGTTTCGTGCAAAAAGCATTTCCAGGCTACCCACTCGTGAAAAAAATATTTATTGATAATTATTTATATCGTAAAATTTGGTAAAATACTGAATTTAAAGGCAGTATCGATTACATTAAAGGATTGTAAAATAGATTTTTCAAGTAAATAAAAAAACTGTTTTAAAATTCATTCCCATCCGTTTCCAAGCAGGGACCTGGGCAGGCATGTTACTTTTTACTTGCTTGCATTTATATGAAGTGTTTGAACTACCACATACAATTAAAGCTGAACTTCTGAGCAATTGATAAAATAATTTTAGTATAAAACGCAAGCAGTAATAACAGAAATAAAAATCATTTTCGAATTGTCACACGAAAAAATTCATCACCATCCGTGTTCAGATTTTTCAAAATAACGTTCGTTTAATACGCGATCTCTAACTCGGCTTTGTTGCTATGCTGTTCTAACCGTCAGTATTCCGCGACATCGGAGCGGGGAGGACGTGCGCTTATCGCTGTCACAGTTGCATTCATTCTTCACAACGACTACAGAGCTTCGTCTGCTAAGTGACTCATTACATTCCTTTGGTTTAAAAAACAACTCAAGTAAGTAGTAAATTTTAAATACTTGATATATTTACCGCTAGAACTAATTTTGATTTTTATGTTAATATTTAACTCATATTTGAGTTGATAAACAATTATATCCTAGAAAATGTTTCATTTTTTCATTCATCTCCACTTCATTACCGTCTTTTCCCTCCAATTTTTTGAAGGATGGTAATGAACGGATTTTGCAAGGAAATGAATATTTTTTTATCTTTACTAAATACAATGTTTATTACAGTTCAGGGCCTATTATTGGCATGTAGCTTCATATTTTTTCATTTATACATAGCTGCATGAAGTTATACAATCGTATTTTTTTTCGTATTTTTTCAGAATAACATGGGGAAACCTCGTAAAAAGTTAACGAGAGAAGAAAAGCTAGCAAAAGATAGGTTACGTAAACGTGAAAAATATGCTCAAATAAAAGAAAATCCTGAGTTATATTCTGTACAAAAAGAAAAAGAAAGACTCAGATATTTAGCGAGAAAAGAGAAGAACAAGATATGCAGCATTAGAGACATGACTCCTAGGTCACAACGAGAACAAAGACGACGTTGGCGGAAAAATTCTCTAACATACTTAGAAAGAAAAGAAGAAAAAGAGAAATTAGATATGATATTGATGCAAAACTCGCCGCCCCAGAGTGACACGGGTGAATTTGAAAATCTAGAACCTCCTCGACCAGATCCTTTGGTGCTTGCTGAACCAGGCCAAAGTTTAAATCATGATCAATTATCTATTGCAAAGAACAGAATTAGGCGTGTACGCTATAATTATTTAAAAACAATAAAGAAACTAAAAGATAGAATTAGTAAACTAGAAAAAGAAAAAGATGTTTTACGTAAACGAAGAAATGAAACACAAAAAGTGTGTGACTCTGTTGAAAAAAGAGTAGACGAAGCATTGTCTGACATTCAAATAGAAAAGAAGAATGAAATAAAAAATAAATTGCTCTTTAGTGAAACTTTGTCACGAAACTTGGAAGAATGCTATAGATCTGCCAATAAAAAAGATAAAAGAAGCTTTGTAAATGCAATAGTCAAAGATGATAAGAGATTAAGAAAATATAAATTGCTACACAAATTACCATTTTCTCTAAGACAAAAAAGTGAAGAAACTGTAGGAAGTAATAGAAAAAACATAATGATTAATAGAATCCAGGCTTTTTTTTGAAGAAGATACAAATAGTAGAGTTGCAGCAGGTAAAAGGGAGTTTATAAAGAAGAGAGGTGAGAAGAAACAAAAACGGTATTTATGTGATAATTTAAAAAACTTGCATAGTAAGTTCATTAAAGAACAATGTAAAGTAAGTTATTCCATGTTCTGCAAATATAGACCCTTTTGGGTAGTTTTTCCAAAAGCAGAGCGTGATACATGTCAATGCAAACTTCATTCAAATGTTGATTACTTGATTAAGGCTTTAAAAAACGCGAAGATCCTTAATGAAAACACAGGAACAGATGTTATCAATAGTCTGGTCTGCAGTGTAAAGCAAAAATGTCTACAACGCACTTGTGAATTTTGTTTCAACAAAGTTTTGAACTATAACGAATTTAAGAATGATAAAATCATTATTTTCTATCAGTGGGTTGTAGAGAAAAAGCTGTACACAGTAAAAGACAAAACGCAAAAGATTAAAATAGTGTCTGTTAAAAAGAAATTTGAAGATTATCCGCGAAATGTTATTTACAAATTAGAGTCAACTTTAAATGTATTCCTTAGGCACAATCTTAATATTATAGTACAGTATGACGTTATAAAACAACTGAAACAAAATTTGAACGAAAAAGAGATACTAGTGCACATAGATTTCAGTGAGAATTATTGTTTAAAATATAATGAAGAAATACAATCTTTCCATTTCGGAGGAAGTAGAGAACAAGTCTCCTTACATACAGGGGTTGTTTACTATAAAGATAGTGATGGTGCAACATTTAAAACCAAATCTTTCTGCACAATTAGTAATTGTTTGCAACATGATGCCAAAGCCATTTGGGCTCATTTACGACCTATTTTAAATATAATGATAAACTCTTTAGTGTCCTATGAAACCGTACACTTCTTATCCGATTCTCCCTCAAGCCAATATCGGAATAAGTTTATATTTTATTTGATCACAAAGTTTCAAGGTATAAATCAAAACATAAGTAAAGTTACTTGGAATTATCAAGAATCCGGTCACGGCAAGGGAGCTCCGGACGGTATTGGTGCTGTTGTAAAACGGACTGCCGATAATTTTGTCAAATATGGTGGAGATGTTGGTTCTTTTGAAGATTATTGGGCTTTGGTCACTAAAAACGTACCAAATGTGCATTTTGAGATCGTAGCAGAAAACGAAATTAAAGGTATAATATTACCGCCTAATATTCCCGGGTTTAAAGGTACGATGAAAGTTCATCAAATTATTTGGACAGCTGATAGTATGAAAACTATAGCTTTGCGTAAATTAAGCTGTTTCGAGTGTCAAGATTGCCGCAATTCTTGTATACATGATAAGCACTTAGGATTTCTTAGTTTCGGTAACTGTGACGAAGATGAGATCAATTTATCTGTTGTTCAGTGTGATCAGAATGAAGTTACATGTGCCAATGACAATGAGTCTATATTAAGCATAGATACGTCCACAATATTAAACAACATAGATGATTCAGATGTTTTAAAAACCTTACAACCTCTAGCAGGGCCTATTGATTTACAGCTATCACCGTCGGTAAATGTAGCTGCATCTACGTCTGAGGCCAAACGTCCTAAAGTAAAGATTTTGTCTGACGTAAAATTAACTTGGGAAAATGGTAAATTTTATAGGAGACTTAAAGAAAATCTGGTTCCGAGAACATTGACACCAGCATTTGACTCTGAACACCAACGGGAATTCGAATCATTTATTAATGTGAATAAGACTGATAAATCAAACATAGATGATAATGAAGAATCAGATGACAGCGAGGATTATAATATTTTTTAAGAAACGCTTCGACTGATTTTATTTAGATTGTTACCTGATTATAATAAGTTCTGCAGTTTGATTGTTATAGTTAATTATTTTGATAATTTTACTTACATTTATTGAGTATTAAAATTAGGAGTCTGATCATGCTTGATTGTTATTATTTATCGTAGTTTTTAACTTTAAGCAGAGTTATTGATGATTATTTTGTTATTTTTTAAATGTCTTTTATCTTGTTGTTTTGTTTTTAGTTTTTAATGATTCTCAAGCAAAGTGATTAATGTGATTGTGCACCTATGACCAAAACTTATAGTTCCTATTACTAATAATCTTTGTTTATGTAAGCACCTTAGTGACTTATTTGTTTTAAAAGGACTGTTTATAAAAAATTGTGATTCTATATTTTCTTCATTAATTAATTAATTATTGAACGGAAACTAAAGTCAGAAGATAAATAAATGTTGATTTTCAATATTACATTTGTTTTATTCGCATTCACGATTATTTTCACAGATATTGTGCAGTAAGTATTTCATTACCATCCGCTCAAAAAATTACCATCCCAGCTAAATTCATTACGTTCCTTCATTCATTACCATCCAATCATGAAATTTCAATTATCATTTTCTCCGTAACTAAACAAGCTAAAATAGTGCCTTTGAGTTTTAATAAATCTGTTAACGACCTGAATTCGATTTACTAAAAAAAAAAATGCGAAATATCTAAAAAAAAAAAAGATTCTTCAAAACGTTGTTTTTTGCACGAAACGGTGGAACGACCCTTACCCGCTCTGAATTCTATCGAGTCAGTACTTCCGATTTTTGTTTCCAGAGTTGTAGTCAGAGGAGACTCCGGGACGTTTACGGTTACTTTTGCCCTGATTCTGCGGCTTATAGTTTTGGCGGCCATCTCGCGAGCGAAATGAACCTCTGTTGTTACTTGCAGGTGCCGTGCGACGGTCACTCTGATTGTTCTGTCGCTGTGGACGTACATGATAGCAGTCCTGCGAGGACGGGCGGTATTGATACTACGGATTAAGCACAGAGGCGCAGCATCCATGGTTGGTACCCTGCGAGGGTCCATGAAAGTGAGCCGACCCTTGCGGGGGGTGGCGTGCGACCTTACTTGACCCTGCTTGTGAAGCAGAGCCACTAGTAGGTTTAGTTAATAACGGCACGAATGTCTTCTTAACTCCGCCCATTTTCTCAAGGGCAGCGGTAAAAGCTTCACCTTCGAATAACTTTCGGTCAGATGGTGGTATCTTGCGTAGCGTTGCCTTTATCAAAGGATCACGAACGTGATTAGTTATTCCATCACGGCACATTTGTTTGCAAACTTCAGCTCTGTGGCCACAGATAACCTGCAACAAATCTGAAGACATTTTGTGGAATTCATCATTAGAAAAAACCTCCGTGATCTTATCCTGCAGGCTATTAAAATTTAGATCCTGTTCTGAATGAGCCCAAGACAAAAGCTCTGTCAACTTAGATGAGTAAGCCTGTCTTTGTCTCAACGCACAAAAAGTGAGAGCGGCGTAAGCATAGGCCAAATGGCGCAACTGATCATACGCACTAATCTCCTCATTAGCCACACCAAGTCAATAAAACCAGGTGTATGACAATATGATTTTTGTACTTCGGAATACCTAACCTCACTCTATTCACTTTTGTGAAAGTATTGTACATACTGAAGGGCTTTCAGTTTTGTCTCAATATCGAAATTAAACGGCAATTGAACTTGAGTGGGCTCACTCGCGCACGCGTCGCTGCCATCATTGCCACCAGATCGCTGCCACCACGACACCGCTTTCAATTTAGTAACGAAAAATTACCAAAACCCAGAAGAGCAAGAACAAAACATTCTATCAATTTGTGATATCCATCGCTTATCTATACTAATATATAAAGCTGAAGAGTTTGTTTGTTTGTTTGTTTGAACACGCTAATCTCAGGAACTACTGGTTCAAATTGAAAAAATATTTTTGTGTTGAATAGACCATTCATCGAGGAAGGCTTTAGGCTATAAACCATCACGCTGCGACTAATAGGAGCGAAGATACAAAGGAAAATGTGAAAAAAATAGGGCAGGTATAAATCATAACTTATATCTTCTACCCACGAACGAAGTCGCGGGCAACAGCTATATTTAATATACCGTTAATTAAAAATACAAAATGCCACCTAAAAAACGACCATCTTTATCTCGAAATTCGAGAGATGCTAAGAGGATGAGAAATGCGCGTTCTCAAGAATCAGCAGAGGAAAAAGCACATCGGTTAAACTCTATGAGAGTTAGTGCCTCAACTTCTCGAGCCAATGCAAGCTCTCCAGAGAGAGAGATGCGATTAGCAGCTGACAGAGCGAGACGAGCTACATCACGTGCGTCTCAAAGCTTTTCTCAACGAGAACTTAGGCTTACTATTGACCGAGAACAACATGTGTTATCCCGAGAAGCTGAAACTCCTTCACAACGAGAACTACGGCTCTCAGCTGACCGAGAACGTCATACATTGTCTCGTGAGTCAGAAACCTTCACTGAAAGGGAACTACGGCTTACAGCTGATCGCGAACATCATATTTTATCTCGAGAATTGACAAATGATAGGGTGCACCATAATATTATTCGATCTCTTGAAGATGAACATGAGCATGTACAACGAATAGAGTCGGTACGTGAACATTACAATTCTTTGAGACAAGATCGATTAATAAGTTTGTCTAATGAAAGATTAAGAATCGAAAATATTCGGTCTCTTGAAACGGACGAACAGCGAGAGGCCCGTCTTACCTCAGACAGATTTCGACATAGTCTTAATACCTAACTTAGATTTACACATAGATGATCAATCTAGAATTTCGGTGGCGTGGTCCGACAAATATAAAAGTGGGTTTGCTTATATCCTTGCAATTGATAACAGATCATCTTCTTTAATGGGCAATAGTATGTGTTCTTTGTAATGCTTCAAAGTGGAGTAAGGAGTCGGCTGGTTTCTGTTGTTCTAGAGGTTAGGTTGAAGTTTCTTCAAATATATTTCGTGTCCGACTACAATGAACAGTCGAATATAAGAAATCAATATTTCCCGAATTTAATTACTGAACTAATTTCACAACTTCAAGACATGTTGCATCAGGTTAATTCATATGTAAGCAGGTTTTAAATCGGCACAAGAAGCTTTTCCTCGATATGATGATAGCAATTATAAAATTGTTATAAATGCCGATAGGCGTCCAACTCAGGAACATCCTAGGCGTTATAATGCTCCATCCACAAATGAAGTTGCTGTGGTATTGGTCGACCAAGAATGTGATAGGCGTGATATTGTTATCCGGTCCAGAGACAATCGTTTGCAACGTATTTACGAAACCTACAGGGCTTATGACAGTTTGCAATATCGTCTGATATGTTGTCGAGGGGAAGATGGTTATTATACCAAACTGATCCGCATACAGGTGCACCTAATTATAATAAAAAGATTTCATGCCTTCAATTTTATTGTTACCACTTGCAAGTGAGGCGGAATAGGTTTGTATACTTTCAACGTTTTCGTGGCTTCTTCAATTAGTTTATTGTTGACATGTATGCAAAAATTGAAACCGAAAGTTTAGTTTACTTACGATCTAATCAAAGGCAGCTACGCGCTGAAGAATACGTACACCTTCGCGACGCAATGCAGCAAGATAATGATACGGTGAATATGGGCCGTTTAGTTATTTTACCCTCTTTTTTTACTGATGGTCCACGGTACATGCACGAACGTACTCAAGATGCTTTTTGTTACGTAAGAAAATATGGACGTCCCGACTTATTTATTACAGTAACTACCAATCCTAAGTGGGATGAAATGACTCGGGAGCTTCTTGAGGGTCAAGCACCGCATGACCGCCATGATATCATCGCAAGAGTTTTTCATTTAAAATTAAAATTAATGATAGATTTACTTACCAAAGATAACATTTTTGGAGAAGTATTGTGTTATATGTATAGTGTTGAATGGCAAACACGCGGCTTACCTCACGCACATATCCTGCTATGGTTAAAAGATGAGGTTCGACCTAATGATGTAGACAGTTTAATCAGTGCTGAAATTCCAAGTCCGATTGCAGATCGCGTGCTATACGACATTGTTAAAACCCATATGATACATGGTCCATGTGGTGCATTTAACGGGAATCCTACTTGCATGCAAGACGGTCGTTGCACTAAAAGATATCCAAAATGCTTAGTGGATGAAACTGTAACGGGACATGATGGATACCCATTATATCGTCGTCGTTGAAGAGACAATGGTGGTTTTACTGTTGAAAAACGAGTGTCTAGACAACAGGTAACTTTAGATAATAGGTGGGTCGTTCCGTATTCGCCTGTGTTGTCTAGAACATTTCAAACTCACATAAATGTTGAAATGTGTAATAGTGTAGAGTCAATAAAATATATTTGTAAGTACATTAATAAGGGCAGTGACCACGCTACATTTGCGTTGAGAAATGAACATAATGAAATTACTAGATTTCAGTCGGGCAGATATATTAGTTCTTCAGAAGCTGTGCGGCGGATCTTAAGTTTCAACATTCACGAAAGATATCCACCTGTGACTCATCTAGATGTTCATCTTGAAGGCGGTCAACGTATATATTTCAACGCCGAAAATGTTACAGAACGATTAGAGAACCCTAGACAAACAACTTTATTAGCATTCTTTCGACTTTGCCAAACTGATGATTTTGCAAAATCTCTTTTGTATGAGGAAGTTCCATCGTATTATACCTACAATATGCAACGAGGTGTCTTTAATCGGAGACGCTGTGGCAGGCCTGTAGGTGGCGAGTCAGGTATTTTCAAAGAACATGTTCTTGGTAGAGTGTATACCGTTCATCCTAACAACGCTGAGTGTTTCTATTTGCGATTATTGTTACACACAGTGCGAGGACCAACCTCATTTATAGATTTTAGAAAAGCTTGCCAAGCGCGTCATTTGCTTGAAAATGATCAGCATTGGGATGACGCTTTAGCAGAATCCTGTATTAGTGATAATCCACGATGGTTACGCCATTTATTTGTAACATTACTAACATTTTGTAATTTGTCAGATGCTATACAATTATGGAAAAAATATAAAGAAAAACTTGCAGAAGACTTTCTCAGGAATATATCTCACAATGATGAAGGCACAACTAATGATAATGTCCGTGATCTTGCTATAAATCAGTGTTTATTGGCTCTTCAGGATGACTTAACAGCAGTAGGCGGTAAATTACTATGTGAATATGGTTTGCCAAAATTGCCAACACCAACCTCAGTCGGAGACGTTACTAAAAGGGAATATTCCGCAGAGATTGGTTACAACCCAATGGAACTGCTGACGACATTAGAAAGCGGTGTCCCAATGATGACTGCAGAACAACGTTCAGTCTATGATCGCATGTGCGAGAGTGTTCAAAATAATTTGGGGACAATATGGTTACTAAATTAATATTAGCTTCCGTTCGAAACCAGGGTAAAATTGCTCTTGCCGTGGCGTCATTAGGGATAGCTGCAACATTGCTACCAGGAGGTAAAACTGCTCACACTATGTTTAAAATACCAATTGATTTAGATCGCACGGAAAGTCCAACCTGTAGTATTTCAAGCAATAGCGACAAAGCTAAGGTATTACGCGAGTGTAATTTAATCATATGGGATGAATGTACGATGGCCCATCGAAAAGGAGTAGAAGCGGTAGACAGAACTTTAAGGGATATAAGTCAAAATGATCGACCAATGGGCGGTATCACGGTTTTATTTTGTGGTGATTTCCGACGAACCTTACCGGTAATACTACGGGGAACCCGAGCTGATGAGGTTAGGGCTTGCCTGAAAAGCTCTTATTTGTGGCGTGATATACAATCGATGCATTTAACTATAAACATGCGAGTGAGAACTGGAGATAATCCAGATAATAGTCAATTTTCTAATACATTATTAAAGATTGGTGAAGGTACCTATCCACAACTACACCAAGGAAAACTTATTTTGACGCCTGAATTATGTTGGATAGTTCAATCTCAAACACATCTGATATCGTCGGTTTACGGTGACAAATATATTAAATAGGGACAATACTTGGCTCAGCGAAAGATCCATTTTAACTCCTCGCAATGATCAGGCATTTGAAATTAATAACAAAATACTGTCAAATCTACAGGGAAGCAAAGTTTATAGATCAATAAATAGAATGGTCGATGAACAAGAAGCCACTAATTACCTACCCGATAGAATTCTTAAATTCTTTAAATATGCCCGGACTTCCTTCTCATGAAATTTGTTTAAAAATTGGCATTCCGATTATTCTACTCCGAAATTGAAGACCACCACAACTTTGCAATGGAACTCGACTGAAAGTAACCCAGTTGCAACAAAATATAATCGACGCTCAAATTGTAACAGGTTGCGGTGCAGGAGAAACCGTCTATATCCCCAGAATACCCATTATACCAAATAATTTTCCGTTCCAATTTAAAAGAACGCAATTCCCGGTATCGGTGTGTTATGCAATGACAACTAATAAAGCTCAAGGGCAGACTCTTCGTGTTGCCGGAGTAGATCTCGGTGTCAGTTGTTTCTCGCATGGTCAGTTATACGTTGCTCTTTCCCGGGTTAGCAGTTCTAGAAAGCTTTATGTTCACGTGCCGGACGCAACAACTTCCAATATAGTTTAAGCCTCATGTAAATGTGATCTAAACAATATTACCAATACATTAACTTAATAACAGAAGGAGTCACACGCTAACAGATTCGCGGACACAGCTATCTTTACTGCCGAAAGTCGCTATTACACGCGAACGAAGTCGCGCGCAAAAGCTAGTTCTATCTATACTATAATATTATAAAGAGGTAACATTTTTATTTTTGTATGTAACGAATAAACTCAAAAAAGTATTGAACCGATTTCAAAAAATGCTTTCACTCAATAGAAAGCTACATTATCCCTGAGTAACATAGGTTATATTTTATTTAGGTACAGGAAGTAGTTCCCTCGGGACGCGGGCGAAGGTGCTCGAAACAGCTGGTTAATAATAATAGCAAATATATTTCATTACTAGCTTTTGCCCGCGACTTCGTTCGCGTGTAATAGCGACTTTCGGCAGAAAAGATAGCTGTGTCCGCGAATCTGTTAGCGTGTAACTCCTTCTGTTATTAAGTTAATGTATTGGTAATATTGTTTAGATCACATTTACATGAGGCTTAAACTATATTGGAAGTTGTTGCGTCCGGCACGTGAACATAAAGATTTCTAGAACTGCTTACCCGGGAAAGAGCAACGTATAACCGACCATGCGAGAAACAACTGACATCGAAATTTACTCCGGCAACACGAAAAGTCTGCCCTTGAGCTTTATTAATTGTCATTGCATAACACACCGATACCGGGAATTGCGTTCTTTTAAATTGGAACGTAAAATTATTTGGTATAATGGGTATTCTGGGGATATAGACGGTTTCTCCTTCACCGCAACCTGTTAAAACTTGAGCCTTGATTATATTTTGTTGCAACTGGGTTACTTTCAGTCGAGTTCCATTGCAAAGTTGTGGTGGTCTTAAATTTCGGAGTAGAATAATCGGAATGCCAATTTTTAAACAAATTTCATGAGAAGGAAGTCCGGGCATATTTAAAGAATTTAAGAATTCTATCGGGTAGGTAATTAGTGGCTTCTTGTTCATCGACCATTCTACTCCTTTTCGATGGGCCATCGTACACTCATCCCATATGATTAAATTACACTCGCGTAATACCTTAGCTTTGTCGCTATTTCTTGAAATACTACAGGTTGGACTTTCCGTGCGATCTAAATCAATTGGTATTTTAAACATAGTGTGAGCAGTTTTACCTCCTGGTAGCAATGTTGCAGCTATCCCTGATGAAGCCACGGCAAGAGCAATTTTACCCTAGTTTCGAACGGAAGCTAATATTAATTTAGTCAAAAAGGTTTTCCCAGTTCCTCCAGGTGCATCTAAAAACCATATTGTTCCCAAATTATTTTGAACACTCTCGCACACGCGATCATAGTCTGAACGTTGTTCTGCAGTCATCATTGGGACAACGCTTTCTAATGTCGTCAGCAGTTCCATTGGGTTGTTACCAATCTCTGCGGAATATTCCCTATTAGTAACCTCTCCGACTGAGGTTGGTGTTGGCAAACCATATTCACATAGTAATTTACCGCCTAACGCTGTTAAGCCTTCCTGAAGAGCCATTAAACAGAGATTTATGGCAAGATCACGGACATTATCATTAGTTGTGCCTTCATCATTGTGAGATATATTCCTAAGAAAGTCTTCTGCAATTTTATCTTTATTTTTTTCCCATAATTGTACAGCATCTGACAAATTACAAAATTTTAGTAATGTTACAAATAAATGGCATAACCGTCGTGGATTATCACTAATACAGGATTCTGCTAAAGCGTCATCCCAATGCTGATCATTTTCAAGCAAATGACGCGCTTGGCAAGCTTTTCTAAAATCTATAAATGAGGTTGGTCCTCGCACTGTGTGTAACAATAATCGCAAATAGAAACACTCGGCGTTATTAGGATGAACGGTATACACTCTACCAAGAACATGTTCTTTGAAAATACCTGACTCGCCACCTACAGGCCTGCCACGGCGTCTCCGATTAAAGACACCTCGTTGCATATTGTAGGTATAATACGATGGAACTTCCTCATACAAAAGAGATTTTGCAAAATCATCAGTTTGGCAAAGTCGAAAGAATGCTAATAAAGTTGTTTGTCTAGGGTTCTCTAATCGTTCTGTAACATTTTCGGCGTTGCAATATATAAGTTGACCGCCTTCAAGATGAACATCTAGATGTGTCACAAGTGGATATCTTTCGTGAATGTTGATACTTAAGATCAGCCACACAGCTTCTGAAGAACTAATATATCTGCCTGACTGAGTCAGTAATTTCGTCATGTTCATTTCTCAACGCAAATTTAGCTTGGTCACTGCCCTTGGTACTTGGTACTTGGTGATGGGCTCCTTTTTCCGCACGTAGGCTCTAAGTCGGCCCATTGTGCGTCAGGTGGCTTTGGGAGGCTGTCAGTCCAGCCATCCCAACTCCCTCCAGAAGCGCAGAAGTCTCCTGGGACGTTCGCAGGCTTCTGTGACGGAGCTCGGTGAACCGAGGATCCCTGCCCGGCATTCCGCGACCCCCGTGCACTCCAGGAGCACGTGTGCCGCTGATTCTTCATGTTGAAGACAGCCTCTACATAGTGGACTATCTGTAACATTGATGGTAAAAAGGTGTTTATTGAGTGGAATGTGCCCGGTCAGCGAGCCCACCACTATTCGTAAGTCGACCCGCTTTAGCCCAATCAGGCCGCGAGACAGTTTCGGTGAACGGATAGGGACCGCCTCCCTTGACTGTCTGCAGCCGTTAACTGTAGCCCAGCGATCGTTGTGATTGTTAGTAGTCTGTCGCCTTAGCCATGACCTGCACTGGCCAAAGGGCACAGGCAGGTATGGCCGGGGGCCAAAGATCCGCGTGTCCGATCCCCTCCTTGCCAGCTGATCAGCAGCGTCGTTTCCTAGGGATCCGCTGTGGCCTTTTATCCATTGCAGGGTCACCATGTTGCTTGCAGCAATGCGCTCAAGTGCTTGGTGACACTCTTGTATCAGCGACGATGTGATGATGTAGTTGTCCAGTGCCTTCAGAACCGCCATGCTATCGGAGAGAATCCTGATGGCTTGGTCCTGGATCCCTCTTCTTTCTATAGCTCTGGCCGCCTGGGTGATGGCTACACACTCGCACTGGAAGATCGAGTTATCTGCACCCAGAGGTATTGATATGTTGATGTTCAGGTCCATTGAGAATACTCCTGCGCCCGTGCTTGAGTCCGTCTTTGAGCCATCTGTGTAGACGCGTACCTCGTGTATTCCCGAGGAATCTTGTTTGTTTTCTGTAGTTTGTATCGTGTATGCTTTGTTGAAGACATACATCCTAGGTATTCGGTCACATGGTGCATTCAGCATTGGTATGGACTCAAGGCTTTTGTGCCATATGTCACCATGACCTCTAGATTGTGCGCGCCACAGTCCCGAGTGTTGTAGTCTTGTAGCAGCCACCGCTGCCTCTTGTTGTATGAAGAGATCCAGCGGTGGCAGTCCAAGCAGCACTTCCAGAGCCGCTGTTGGTGTTGTTCTCATGCATCCTGTGACAGCACAGCATGCTAGCCTTTGGAAGCTTTGTAGTTTATCCATGGCGGTAGTTAGTTTGGTCCTGGGCCACCATACTACCGCTCCATATGTGATGATTGGCCTTATTACGGCTGTGTACAACCACAGGGTAATCTTGGGTGAAAGGCCCCATCTTTTCCCCATTAGTCTTTTACATTGCCAGAAGGTGATGCAGGCTTTGTTGAGTTTTTGTTCTACATGTTTATTCCATAGCAGTTTGTTATCCAGGGTCACTCCCAGGTATTTGACGTCACTGGTCAAACAGAGTTCGGTGTTGAATAGTTTTGGTAGTTTTAGGCTTGGCAGTTTGCGTTTGTTGGTGAATAGTATGAGTTCCGTCTTCGTTGGATTTACGGAAAGCTCGTGGTCTATGCACCATTTTTCGACTGTCCTTAGAGCAGAGCTCATAAGATTGCACAAAGTACTCTCACATGGTCCGCTGATTAGGACGGTGATGTCGTCCGCGTAGCCCACCGTGAAATGGCGTTGTGCGTTGAGTCTTGTGATGAGCTCGTCGACCACCAGGTTCCACAGAAGCGGCGAAAGGACTCCACCTTGAGGACAGCCTCTCGCCACCATGGCCCTGGTTGTGTCATTAACGGTGAGTTGTATGGCCCTGTTCCTGAGCATGTCATCTATCCATCCGGCTATCGTTGGATCAACGCCATGTCGTACTAGAGCCTTTGCAATGCTAGTAAAGTTGGTTTTGTCAAAGGCTCCCTCAATGTCTATGAAGACTCCCAGGGTCGACTGCTTTGCCGATAAGTCTCTTTCGATCGTGCTGACCACACTGTGTAGTGCCGATTCTGTTGATTTGCCCGCGCTGTAGGCGTGCTGGTTTGGGTGAAGCGGATGTTGTAGTAGCGCGTTTGACCTAATGTCCCTGTCGCAGAGCCTTTCCATCGTCTTCAGAAGGAAGGATGTCAGGCTGATAGGTCTGTAGGACTTTGGTTGTGTGTAGTCACTCTTGCCGGGTTTCGGTATGAATACTACTTTCACTTCTCTCCACTTTTGCGGGGTGTACCGGAAGGCCAGACAGGCTCTGTAGATACCTACCAGATGCTTTATCAGCCCCTCGGCGCTCCATTTCAGCAGACCCGGGAATATCCCATCTAGGCCCGCTGTTTTAAAGGGGAGGAAGGTGTTTATGGCCCATCTGACTTTGTCCTCGTCGACAATTCTTCGGGCGGTGCTCCAGTCCGACGCCTGCGGCACGTGTATCTCCGTTCCCAGCCATCCTTTCTCCGTGGTAATCCTACAGCCCGGGAAGTGGGTTTGGAGTAGAAGTTCGCATGTTTCATCGTCGGTTCTGGTGTATTCACCGTCAGGTTTTTTAAGGGATCCTATATTGCGCTCAGGTTCGCATGATAGGATCTTTTTTACCTTGACTGCTTGGTTGTTGCTTGAAATATCTTCGCAGAAACGTTTCCAGGCTTCCGTCTTCCTGAGTCGGATACGCTTCTTTAGACGTCGCTGGGCTTCCTTATAGAGCTCCCAGTCTTCTTGGTATTTGGTGTTCATTGCTCTGTTGAACAGTTGTCTTGTCCTGTGGCGGAGTTTGTCTAGCTCAGGTCCCCACCATTGGTTCGCACCCCTCGGTTTGACCTGGGGTAGTGTTGAAGGACAGGCTTTCTCAAAGCAGTCATTCAAGAGATGCGTTACTTGTTCCACATGCTTCTCGATGTCTGCAGTGGTGCCGTGGTGGATTTCGGCGTCTGCCTCCCTCAGACCTTCCGCGGTTAAGCTTCTGAACTTGTTGCGGTCTATCTTCCGGGGGTTTCGTCTTGGTGTTGCAGGAGCGATGGCCATTTTTAGTTGGTACCGAATCCACCTGTGGTCCGAACAGGTTAGCTCGTCAGACACATGCCAGTTTGAAACGTGCTGAGATATCCGTTCGGTGGCTAGGGTGATGTCGATTATTGTTTGCGCTCTTGAGGTTACAAAGGTCTTCTTTGAGCCCCTGTTGAGGATATTAAGGTTAGTGGAAAAAAGGTAATTCATGAGTTCCTCACCTCTCGCGTTGGACTTATCCATGCCCCAAATGACGTGGTGCGCGTTGCAGTCCGCTGAGATGATGAGTTCCAGACCTTCTTCTTCGCACCGGGTGATTAGTGCGACCAGCGAAGCCGTCGGTGTGACCTCGTCGCCCGGCAGGTAGGCAGATGCTATTACGACACTCGATAGGCTATTGGATGGGTCTACCAGGAGCCTCACGGCCGTGAGATCCCTGGAACAGAACTCAGTCATGATTATTGCATTGTAATGTTTTGGTATTAGTAGGCAAGTACGTGGGTTACTTACGGTGCTGTTGACAATCAGTTTGTGTCCTGCGTTGGCGAGACCACAAATCCTGCCCTTCCTAATCCACGGCTCTTGGATTAGGGCTATGGTCTCCGTAGAGTCCTCCAGCTGCCTGCACAACATGGCCGATGCAGTCCGGCTGTGCTGGAGGTTGGCCTGAATGGCTTTAATGGGGTTTGGTCGGGGAGCTGTCGGGTCCATCACTACCCAGCAGCATCTCCTCCCTCGCCTCGTTCTCGACGCGCCTCCACCAGTCGACAGCCTCCGGGGTAGATTCCCGGGGCCGGGCCGGCGTGTCTGCAGACATCTCCTGGTCCATGGATGGACCCGGGTGTCGCAGGACGCTGGTAACCGCCTCCACTGGAGCCTCTGTTGCCTCGCCAGGGGCGAGGTTAAGAGGCTCGTCGCTCGGTGCGTTGGTGATGGGCGCCTTTTCCCCCTTGTTGTCGTCCTCTTCCCTTTCGTCTACGAATTTAACGTAGACCGACCCCAGCTTATAACGCAAGCGCCGTTCCTTTTGCTTCAGGACTTCGGCCTCCTGCATGGGTATCCCCAGCAGTAGCCTGATCCCGTCGCATTCGGGCGTACGCTGTGCGTTATATAGACACCAGCTGTTGATGTCGTAGGTGTCGGCGTTGGCTTTGTGTAGACGAATGCGGAGGCGGTCCACGTCGCCGTCGGTGAAGTCGGGGACGTAGACCGCCCCCTTGACACGTTGTGGGATATCCCTTTGCCGACATACGACCAGCTTGGTGCCGGGTATCGGCGAGGGTATCTTATTAGTCGTGCGGCGCAGCCAGTTCAGGGCGAACTCGTCCTCGCACCACATCTTGATGACGCCTTCGCTGAGGAAGGTTCTTCCTCTGAACGCTGGCGTCCGCACTGTGGGGTCGGTGGAGAAGATGGTTGTATCATACTCCTCCATTATTCTCTCCTGAATGAGCTGATACTGCTCTTCTGTGATGGCGCGGTGAGGGTCATACCGCACGGCCACGCAAAGGTCGTTAGACCTCAGCGCGTCGGCGTAGTTGACCGCTCCTGGTCCTAGGGATGACCGGCTTAGTTTGGCGCGCTTGTCTTTCTCTCGCGGCGTCAGAGAGTCGTCGGGTCTAGCCCTCTTACCCCCCTTCGCCGGTCGAGATTCCAGCGCGGCCTCTTCCCGCCTCACCCATCTCGGTCTGCCCCCGCGTTTTCCACGCGGGACTGCTCTCGCTGCAGCTGCTTCATTGCTGGCGGCGCCGCCAGACTCTCCGGGGCGACCGCGAGAAGTCGGTCACTGCCCTTATTAATGTACTTACAAATATATTTTATTGACTCTACACTATTACACATTTCAACATTTATGTGAGTTTGAAATGTTCTAGACAACACAGGCGAATACGGAACGACCCACCTATTATCTAAAGTTACCTGTTGTCTAGACACTCGTTTTCCAACAGTAAAACCACCATTGTCTCTTGAACGACGACGATATAATGGGTATCCATCATGTCCTGTTACAGTTTCATCCACTAAGAATTTTTGGATATCTTTTAGTGCAACGACCGTCTTGCATGCAAGTAGGATTCCCGTTGAATGCACCACATGGACCATGTACCATATGGGTTTTAACAATGTCGTATAGCACGCGATCTGCAATCGGACTTGAAATTTCAGCACTGATTAAACTGTCTACATCATTAGGTCGAACCTCATCTTTTAACCATAGCAGGATATGTGCGTGAGGTAAGCCGCGTTTTTGCCATTCAACACTATACATATAACACAATACTTCTCCAAAAATGTTATCTGTGGTAAGTAGATCTATCATTAATTTTAATTTTAAATGAAAAACTCTTGCGATGATATCATGGCGTTCATGCGGTGCTTGACCCTCAAGAAGCTCCCGAGTGATTTCATCACACTTAGGATTGGCAGTTACAGTAATAAATAAGTCAGGACATCCATATTTTCTTACGTAACAAAAAGCATCTTGAGTACGTTCGTGCATGTACCGTGGACCACCAGTAAAAGAAGAGGGTAAAATAACTAAGCGGCCCATATTCACCGTATCATTATATTGCTGCATGGCGTCGCGAAGGTGTACGTATTCTTCAGCGCGTAGCTGCCTTTGATTAGATCGTATGTAAACTAACCTTTCGGTTTCAATTTTTGCGTACATGTCAACAATAAACTGATTGAATAAGCCACGAAAACGTTGAATGTATACCAACCTATTCCGTCTCACTTGCAAGTGGCAACAATAAAATTGAAGACATGAAATCTTTTTTATTATAATTAGGTGCATCTGTATGCGGATCAGTTTGGTATAAAACAAAATTATAACCATCTTCCCCTCGACAGCATATCAAAGGATATTGCAAACTGTCATAAGCCCTGTGGGTTTCGTATATACGTTGCAAACGATTGTCTCTGGACCGGATAACAATATCACGCCTATCACGTTCTTGGTCGACCAATACCACAGCAACTTCATTTGTGGATGGAGCATTATAACGCCTAGGACGTTCCTGAGTTGGACGCCTTTCGGCATTTATAACAATTTTATAATTGCTATCATCATATCGAGGAAGAGCTTCTAGTGCCGATTTGAAACTGCATACATATGAATTAACCTGATGCAACATGTCTTGAAGTTGTGAAATTAGTTCAGTATTTAAATTCGGGAAATATTGATT
This sequence comes from Trichoplusia ni, assembly GCF_003590095.1. Classification (NCBI taxonomy): domain Eukaryota; kingdom Metazoa; phylum Arthropoda; class Insecta; order Lepidoptera; family Noctuidae; genus Trichoplusia; species Trichoplusia ni. Next base: position 1,386,860 of record NC_039505.1, read on the forward strand.
TCTTATATTCGACTATTCGTTGTAGTCGGATACGAAATATATTTGAAGAAACTTAGGTTGGTCTTCAGGCAAAAGGGATCCTATCAAATGGTTAACCTGACCTTGTACCTTAAAAGTAGGCATGAAAGGACCTTTTGAGATTTATTGAGCACCAAAGGATGTCATTTGAAATGCACTATTATAAGTGCGAATATTGTCTAAGAACTGTTTAGATTGCACATGGAACATGTAGTGAATTCAATAGTTCCGGCGGGTCTGCGAAAGAAGGCAAATTTATTTCGCCTCCAGAACAACAGAAACACTACAAAAAACACATACTACATTTTGCACATACATATTGCCTATGAAAGAAGATGATCTGTAATCAATTGCGAGGTTATAAGCAAACCCACTTTTATATTTGTCGGACCACGCCACCGAAATTCTAGATTGATCATCTATGTGTAAATGTAAGTTATTAGGACTATGTCGAAATCTGTTTGAGGTAAGAGGGGCCTCTCGCTGTTCCTCCGTTTCAAGATACCGAATATTTTCGATTCTTAATCTTTCAATAGACAAACTTATTAATCGATCTTGTCTCAAAGAATTGTAATGTTCGCGTACCGACTCTATTCGTTGTACATGCTCATGTTCATCTTCAAGCGATCGAATAATATTATGGTGCACCCATAGAAATCTAAATAATAAGGTAATAGAAATGGCATACACCGCGGCGATCTATCGAAACCATAGAAATCTAAATAACAAGGTAATAGAAATGGCATTGTAGTGTAAGTATTAAGTATATCTATGTATGTAATAATGATCTAATGTGTAACCAATCTTACCTTTTGTGTACTCCACGTGTAACCTCATTTTTACTGTATTTAATCATTGTTTTATTATAATTAAAGCGCAGTCATACCTGAGATCTCGTAGTTTTAATGTGTTTTCTAACACCTCCCGTACATGGCGACCCTGCCAGCTGTCCGCGCGAGTCGGTTATTTGAGACGGTGCATACATAAATGGAGTGGAACTTTTATTGGATTAATTGATTTGGTTGCTACGGGACTGAGAAATAATTAAAAGTGATGACTATGGCGCAGTTACAACAAATCGGTTGCACTTACGAGTTGGACGCTTCAATTCTTGTGTCGTACAAAATAACTGAAAATTTACTATGGGTAACCTAAAATCTCAAGAAGTAGTCATCGCTCAGAATGCTGCCGGAGGTGTTAACCAAGCTACGACGGAGGAAATACAGCAGCATATGTCGACCACAAAAATACTGCTGTGCGTTATAATATTATTTTTATGTCTGGGGCTGCTGTATCTTGCCTACAGTACTTATAAGAAGTGCCATTTGCGATGGATATCAAGGCAAATAAATAGAGCTACACTGAGGGATTCTTTTTTCCGACGACCAGCGGCGACTCCCGGGCGTCTTGACAGAGAGGCGCAGCAGGCTCCGAATAAACTTTATCCAGGAGTTGTTTAGTGAAACGCGATCTGTTAAAGTGATTAAGTGTGCGGTATCCAATAAGTGCTTCACAGTGCGGTTAAAAGTGCGTTTTCGTAAATATATCATACTGCTCGGGCATTAGTTAAAATAGGTAACGTCTTAATATATGGGAGTAAAATTAAAATATATAATGGACATATTATTTAATGGACTTTAGTGTTATTAATAGTTCATGTTTACTCAAATAATGCATCATCAGCGTTTGTGTGGTAAGTTATGGCAATTACTTTACAGTCGTTATATAATGAATTAAAAGAGATCAGAACTTATTTAATAAAAATAGGCCCAAAGAGAAGACAAGGTCATATTTTAGAAAGCAAACTAAGTGAAGCTAATATAGTGCATGAGCAATTTGAATGCTGGTTAAATACATATAAGTCAAAATTAAGAAATGACGACGATGATGATCCAGTTGTGCATAGTTTTTGTAAACAATTTTTAACGTTATTTAATGAAATTGTAGATTTATGTCAAAGCGATAAAAATTCCGAAGATTTTGTTACAATGAGTACTTTTGATTTAAAGACTGCCTTGAACTTATTGCCCTGTATGACAGATACAGAGGCTAATACGAAGCAATTAATTGACAATATAGAATATTATAATTCTTTATTGGACAAGGATGTATGTAAGAAGAATTTGATTAATTTTGTCTTAAAAAGTAGATTGTCTCAAGCTGCAAAATTAAGGTTGAATTCCAGTTATGCAAGTGTAGATGATTTAATTACGGATATGAGAAAAGAACTATTACCTCGAAAATCAGCAACTGCAATTTCAAGTAAATTAGAACATATTAAGCAAAACAATTTATCTATTTCAGATTTTGGAAACCAACTATCAGAATTATTTGTTGACCTTACAATTTCGCAAGCGAACGGCAAGTCAGAAAATTACAGCATTTTAAAGCCATTAAATGAAAATATAGCTATCAAAAAATTCGCCGACGCCTTGCGAGATCGTAGGCTCAGTACTATTATTGCTGCCAGGAATTTTAGCACTTTGAAGGACGCAATCCAGGCTGCCATGGATGAGGAGGTCACCACCGCGTCGGGTTCGGGCGAAATTATGGGTATGCATAAAACTTTTTATTCTTATCATAACAGAGGACAAAAATATAATTTTAGAGGAAATCGAGGAGGCTTCTACAACTCAAACTCTTCATATAGAGGACAAGGACGAGGTTTTCGAGGAAATCAGCGAGGATGGCATCAGCAGGTCACGACCCGAGGTGCACCGACGCGAGGACATCGGTTCAGCGGTCAACAATATAGAGGTAAGTCCAGAAGAAAACAAGGGATATGTCAACAACCTAATGTTAACGTTATAGATGAAGAACGCTTTTTAAATTCATTGCCTAATACAGAGCCCCAAAGTTCACAATCGAATGTGACTGAAACATTTTTTCGTGACCAATAATAAGCAACATTCAATTTTATCATGCGATAGTGATTGTTTTACATGTTTTTCAGTAAATGGAAAATTATTTTCATTTTTGGTAGATTCTGGTGCATCTTTAAGTTCAATTAAATATAGTTACGTAATTGGCCTAAATTTAACTTTGCATAAAGAAGACATTACTATAAATGGTCTTGGGGGCAAAGTCCGTGCATTAGGGTACGTGTATCTACAATTGAGTAGTGATGATGTAACTATTAGTCATAAGTTTTATGTTTTAAATACATTGCCTATTACATCATCGGTCGAGACTTTTTAAGAAGATTTAGATCTGTTTTGAATTTCGATACAAATATTTTGACTTTGCGTGATACTATAAATCGAACGAATACTTTACCAATTACAACTAAAAGTAATAACTTATTAGAAGTTTCGGCTAGGAGCGAGTCTATTCACTATATTCAGACACAGTTTGAAGAAGAATATAAATATAAATATAAATAAATATATAAATAAATAAAATAAATAAATAAATGCGTAATATGTTCGACTGAATTACAGGATGGTGTTTATTTAGCTAGTTCCATTGCTTCTCCTGTTAAAGGTGTTTTACCTATTAAAATACTAAATACAACAGAAAATAATGTAACGTTATCAACATTTAATTTTGATATTCACAAATTAAGCGATTACAATATTTGTTCATTTGATAAAATAGAAAATAAGGCAGACAGAGTTAAACAATTATTTTCTTATGTTAATTTTTCTCATATGAATGACGAGGAACAAATATCTATTGGAAATTTATGTGCCAAATATGCGGATATTTTTTATTTACCGGGAGATAAGTTGAGTACCACTGATATTTATACTCATACCATAACTTTAAAACCAGGCACTACACCATTCTTTTCAAAACAGTATAGATTACCACATGCCCAGAAACATGAAGTTAAGCAACAAATAGATGAAATGGTCAAAGAAGGCATAGTTGAGCCAAGTAAAAGCGAATGGACAAGCCCTGTGCTATTAGTTCCGAAAAAATCAGACACAACCGGTGCTAGAAAATGGCGATTAGTTATTGATTACAGAAAATTGAATAATTGTTACTTTACTTTATTGCACATAAATACACACACTTGGACAATATGTTCTTGGAAAGTTCATGTACAAAGGCGAGCTTAACCCAGAGTTGGGTTCTCTTACAGCAAACCTTAGAGTGATAGAGAGATTTGATATAGAAGGAAATCAAAACAGCGCAACAGTATTTGAAGAAGAAAAAAAAGAAAAATGTAATAATTATAATTAATTATACTAATTTAAAACTACACTAAAATTTCATAGACATAATAAATACATACATACAATGTAAAGATATATACCTATAATAAATAAATACATATATACATACATAAGTAAATACAGGTCATGTTGAAAGGAAATATTCCTTGATTCATCTCTTGAAAACATCCAACGATGGGCTTTCACGAATAGTGTGAGGCACAGAGTTCCAAAGCCTCACAGCGCGCACGGTGAACGATCTATCATAACGACTCGAAGTATGAGGAGGGACACGCAAGAGAAGAGAAGAAGAAGAACGACAAGGTTTGCCTCTGGGGACTAGGAATTGGAAACGTTCCCGAAGGTAGGTTGGAGAGAGGGGATTGTAAAGAAGAGAGAAGAGAAAAGTGAGAATGTAAGAATCTCGACGCTTTCGAATAGGCAACCACCCCAATCGGCTCCGAAATTCCGATACGTGATCGAATTTCCGGAGGCCGAAAATGAAGCGGATGCACAAATTCTGCAGACGTTCGAGTTTATCAAGAAGTTCCAATAAGGGAAGAAGAAGTGACTTAGCAAGAGTAATTTTAGTTTGAAACGGCAGGAACTTTTGGAGACGTTTAAGAGAATGAAATGAGCTAAACACTCTCCTGCTTACTTCCGCAACATGTTTGCCCCACGATAAGTTACAGTCCATCAGGACACCCAGATTTTTTACGTGTGACGAGTATGCTATGGTGACGTTATCAAATAAAACTGGGGGAGGAGACTGTTGGTTAATTAAATTTATGAAATAATTGCCACCAATAATGAGAGCTTGTGATTTCAGTGGATTGACTAGTAGTCCAAAACTTTTAGCCCATTGATTTATGGTGTCAAGGTCATTATTAATGGCATCAGTTGCACTGCGAATATCTTCACGTTTGAAGTGTTTGTAAATCTGCAAGTCGTCTGCATAAAGATGGTAGTGTGAAGTCAGAGATTTAGTGATAGTGTTAATAAAAACGGAGAAGAGTAAAGGAGAGAGAACACCACCCTGAGGAACACCCGCAGCAAGGTCACACCAATCAGAGGAGCTCTCATCACAGTGGACCGACTGTGAGCGACCTCGAAATAAGAATTAAACCATGCAGTTACAGAAGGAGCCATATTAAGTGAGGATAGAATACCTAAGAGGATGTCAAAATCAACCGAGTTAAAAGCACTGCTAAAGTCCAGCAATACCAATATTGTTAAGTGCCTGTTCTCCATAGCCAGTTTTACGTCGTCGGTTATTTTGACCAGCGCCGAAACCGTGCTATGTCTATTGCATAGTAGATGATAAATACCCTTTACCAGACATAACCGAGATATTAGAATCCTTATCTGGTAGTATTTATTTTAGTCATTTAGATCTACACCGAGGATATTATAATGTAAAATTAGATGAAAACAGCCGTAAATTTACCGCATTTGCGTCTGGTCAGTTCCAAATGACTCGGATGCCAATGGGGTTAAAAACAAGCCCAAGTTCATTTTCTCGGATGATGAATGTGGCTCTAGCAGGTCTCACTTATGAGAAATGTTTGATATATTTAGATGATTTAATTTGTTTCGGCAGAAATCTAGACATCCATAATAAAAATCTACAAGATGTTTTCGAAAGATTGCGGAAAGTTAATTTAAAATTGAACCCTTCTAAGTGCGATTTTTTAAAGAAAGAAATATTGTATCTCGGTCCTGTGATATCTAATAAGGGTATACAGCCTGATCCAGAAAAAATAAATACAGTGAAAAATTATCCACGTCCAAAAAGTTGTGACGAAGTAAAGAGATTTGTAGCTTTCGTAAATTATTATAGAAAGTTCATACAAAATTTTGCAGGAATTGCTTACCCTCTAAATGCACTTTGTAGGAAAAATGCTTGTTTTATATGGGATCAAAAATGTCAGCAGGCTTTTGAAACTCTCAGAGAAAAAATTATCTCTCCTCTCATTTTACAATATCCTGATTTTTCAGAAGAGAATAATTTTATTATCCAAACAGATGCGTCAAATTATGCGATAGGAGCAATCTTAGCAAATAAAGATGGGCGACCAGTAGCTTTCGCAAGTAGGAGTCTAAATAAAGCGAAAAAAAACTATCCTGTAATAGAGAAGGAACTATTGGCCATAGTGTGGGCAGTTAAATATTTTCGTCCATATGTGTATGGTCAATATTTCAAAATTCGCACAGACCATAGACCTTTGGTTTATCTTTTCAATATGAAAGATCCGTCAACAAGATTAATGAAATTCAGACTTGCTTTAGAAGAATATAATTTCGATGTAGAGTATGTCAAAGGTTGTAATAATAACGCGGCAGATGCTTTGTCACGAATATCGTTAAATGAACTTAAAGAAATGCACGACAATGTAGTAAATGTTTTAACGCGAGCTCAAGCTAGGAAACTTAGAGATTCCTCTGTTGATATAGTACCCTCAGACGATTGGCCTGATCAACCAAAAGTCGTAGGGATACATATAAAACCGAAGGAATCCGTAGGGTTAGTATTTACTGACGTCAAAAATTATACTAAAATGAAAAACGAAGGTATTATAAGTCATGACAGTGAAGTTTTGTGTTATGCAAACAGTAAGAGAACGATTTACATTAAATTTTTAGATTCTCAATCACGTATTACACGAGGTGAATTCGTGAGAGAACTAGATAAAATGTGTAAGGAAATAAATGTTGAGGATGTATGTATAGTTATAAAGATGTAGCAACAGTAAATGAGAAAGATGACAGGCGAGTAATATTAAATGACTTCCATCTCTTACCCAGTAGTGGCCATGCTGGTATGAGGAGGATGTCAAATAATATTAAAAAATATTATTATTGGCCTGGCATTGATAAAGATGTAAGAGACTTTATGAAACGTTGTGATGTATGCCAACGACAAAAACATTCTACACCTATTAAAGAACCAATGAATATCACAACAACAGCCAATTCGGCATTTGAAAAAATATTTTTAGATCTTGTCGGTCCTTTAGAAACTGATAATGAAAATTTCTCATACATTCTAACTTTACAATGTGAGCTTAGTAAATACGTTGAGGCATATCCCTTAGTTTCCAAAAAGACAGACGAAGTTGCAAGATCCCTAGTTAATAATTTTATTCTTAGATACGGAGTTCCCAAGGAGATAGCAACTGACAGAGGTAAGGAATTTATATCATCTACATTTCAGGAATTAATGTGTAAATTATTGCAAATTAAACAGTTGCATTCTACAGCCTATCACCATCAAAGTATAGGTGCATTAGAAGTGTCTCACAAACATTTGAATTCTTTTCTTAGAATACATACTGATAAACACCCAGAGACATGGAGCAAATGGCTTCCTTTCTGGTGTTTTGCATATAATACTTCTGTAAACTCTGAAACACACTTTACGCCTTACGAATTAGTATTCGGCAAGAAGTGTATTCTACCAACTAATTTGAATAAAGACATAGTAGAACTAATTTATAATTATGAAAGTTATCCATGTGAACTAAAATATCGTATACAGCTTTCACAAAAAGAAGCAAGGGACAATTTACTTTTTAGTAAACTGAAAAGAAAAACAACCTATGATAAATATACTAATCCTATAACATATAATGCTAATGACCTTATATTAATTAAAAATGAAGGCGGTAACAAATTTGATGACGTATATTCAGGTCCTTATTGAGTGTGATAAAGTGATAAGAGATATAACGCCTAATGTAGAAATATTGAAAAATAATAAATTAGATATTGTGCATAAAAATAGGACCAAACTGTATCACTCTTAGTGAACTGCAGTTATGTAACCAAAGTTATTTTAACTATCTTAGAATTGTAAAAAAAAAAAAAAACTCATGTATCATGTTTTTTTTTCTTTGTAAATGGGGCGTGTAGTGTAAGTATTAAGTATATCTATGTATGTAATAATGATCTAATGTGTAACCAATCTTATCTTTTGTGTACTCCACGTGTAACCTCATTTTTACTGTATTTAATCATTGTTTTATTATAATTAAATCGCAGTCATACCTGAGATCTCGTAGTTTTAATGTGTTTTCTAACACCTCCCGTACAGGCATACACCGCGGCGATCTATCGAAACGCATGTCGCCGGTGGGCGGGGCTACAACACATTCACAGCAAATAACTACGCAATCACGCACACGTTACCATCGAGAAGACCAAGCAAACAACACTAGGCCGTACTTCTATTGCAATAAGGTTGACTTTGTCGTTGTATGGATTCACTAACACACACAGTCATTGCATTTTTTTTGCATTAGGCGTAGTGATTACGTAAACTACACTAAGGATTGACTACGGGTCCGAAATATAATGAAAGACGAAATTATGAGTGACAATGTTTTTTATTGTATACTTCTATGGATTACATTGTAATATGTACTTACAAAAAAAAAACTTATTCGCTAATTGCCTGTTGACAAAAAAAAAAATATAAGGAAATACTTTGGTAGCTAACACGGTGATTTTTTAGTCGTCTTACAAAAGCAGCCCAGTTCATGTATCCAATGACTAGTAAACGTTCATAATAAAAAAAATAGTATTTATGAGATTTGGATAAATTTAAAATGCAATTTTTATTCAATGCTATAGGCAAGGCGTACTTTTCGAAACATTCAGTTGCGAGCGCGGTCCGAGCCGTAACAATGGCGGCAAGTTATCATGCATGCAACTACTTTCATAGTGTAAATTCAGCCTAAGTTGTAGGGTACCAATTTCGGTTACCTGTAGACATCCACTTGTCTTTTGTATTTATTTCCATCCTGTGGGAATCTGAAATACAAATATATTCAATAATATGTTCACAAAAACAAACGACTATTAAAATTGTTTCTTTTCGTATACAATGTGCATTTTGGATAATTTGTCCGCACTTAACCACATCACTATATGCGACAGTTTTGTGCGGCCGTAGCACTACAAATACGATCGAATTGATAAATATTATTTTTCGTTGTACATTTCTCTTTTTACAACGGTGCATTTCCGTAAGTCTCTTACTGTAGAGGCAATGATCAGTAAAGAATGCAATTGTTGCAGGATGTTACGATATTCATATCTATACTTAATATATAAAGCTGAAGAGTTTGTTTGTTTGTTTGTTTGAACGCGCTAATCTCAGGACCTACTGGTCCAAATTGAAAAAATATTTTTGTGTTGAATAGACCATTCATCAAGGAAGGCTTTAGGCTATAAACCATCACGCTGCGACTAATAGGAGCGAAGATACAATGGAAAATGTAAAAAAAACAAGGCAGGTGTGAATCATAACTTATATCTTCTACCCACGGGGACGAAGTCGCGGGCAAGAGATATATTTAATATACCGTTAATTAAAAATACAAATCTATACTAATATATAAAGCTGAAGAGTTTGTTTGTTTGTTTGAACGCGCTAATCTCAGGAACCACTGATCCAAATTTAAAAAAATATCTTTGTGTTGAATAGACCATTCATCAAGGAAGGCTTTAGGCTATAAACCATCACGCTGCGACTAATAGGAGCGAAGATACAATGGAAAATGTAAAAAAAACAGGGCAGGTATGAATCATAACTTATATCTTCTACCCACGGGGACGAAGTCGCGGGCAATAGCTATATTTAATATACCGTTAATTAAAAATACAAATCTATATATTTTACTAATATATAAAGCTGAAGAGTTTGTTTGTTTGTTTGTTTGAACGCGCTAATCTCAGGAACTACTGGTCCGAATTAGAAAAATATTTTTGTGTTGAATAGACCATTCATCAAGGAAGGCTTTAGGCTATAAACCATCACGCTGCGACTAATAGGAGCGAAGATACAAAGGAAAATGTAAAAAAAAACAGGGCAGGTATGAATCATAACTTATATCTTCTACCCACGGGGACGAAGTCGCGGGCAACAGCTATATTTAATATATCGTTAATTAAAAATACAAAATGCCACCTAAAAACGACCATCTTTATCTCGAAATTCGAGAGATGCTAAGAGGATGAGAAATGCGCGTTCTCAAGAATCAGCAGAGGAAAAAGCACATCGGTTAAACTCTATGAGAGTTAGTGCCTCAACTTCTCGAGCCAATGCAAGCTCTCCAGAGAGAGAGATGCGATTAGCAGCTGACAGAGCTTTTCTCAACGAGAACTTAGGCTTACTATTGACCGAGAACAACATGTGTTATCCCGAGAAGCTGAAACTGCTTCACAACGAGAACTACGGCTCACAGCTGACCGAGAACGTCATACATTGTCTCGTGAGTCAGAAACCTTCACTGAAAGGGAACTACGGCTTACAGCTGATCGCGAACATCATATTTTATCTCGAGAATTGACAAATGATAGGGTGCACCATAATATTATTCGATCTCTTGAAGATGAACATGAGCATGTACAACGAATAGAGTCGGTACGTAAACATTAAAATTCTTTGAGACAAGATCGATTAATAAGTTTGTCTAATGAAAGATTAAGAATCGAAAATATTCCGTCTCTTGAAACGGACGAACAGCGAGAGGTCCGTCTTACCTCAGACAGATTTCGACATAGTCTTAATAACTTAGATTTACACATAGATGATCAATCTAGAATTTCGGTGGCGTGGTCCGACAAATATAAAAGTGGGTTTGCTTATATCCTTGCAATTGATTACAGATCATCTTCTTTAATGGGCAATAGTATGTGTTCTTTGTAATGCTTCAAAGTGGAGTAAGGAGTCGGCTGGTTTCTGTTGTTCTGGAGGTTAGGTTGAAGTTTCTTTAAATATATTTCGTGTCCGACTACAACGAGCAGTCGAATATAAGAAATCAATATTTCCCGAATTTAATATTGAACTAATTTCACAACTTCAAGACATGTTGCATCAGGTTAATTCATATGTATGCAGTTTTAAATCGGCACTAGAAGCTCTTCCTCGATATGATGATAGCAATTATAAAATTGTTATAAATGCCGATAGGCGTCCAACTCAGGAACATCCTAGGCGTTATAATGCTCCATCCACAAATGAAGTTGCTGTGGTATTGGTCGACCAAGAATGTGATAGGCGTGATATTGTTATCCGGTCCAGAGACAATCGTTTGCAACGTATTTACGAAACCTACAGGGCTTATGACAGTTTGCAATATCGTCTGATATGTTGTCGAGGGGAAGATGGTTATTATACCAAATTGATCCGCATACAGGTGCACCTATTTATAATAAAAAGATTTCATGCCTTCAATTTTATTGTTACCACTTGCAAGTGAGGCGGAATAGGTTTTTACACTTTCAACGTTTTCGTGGCTTCTTCAATCAGTTTATTGTTGACATGTATGCAAAAATTTAAACCGAAAGGTTAGTTTACTTACGGTCTAATCAAAGGCAGCTACGCGCTGAAGAATACGTACACCTTCGCGACGCCATGCAGCAAGATAATGATACGGTGAATATGGGCCGTTTAGTTATTTTACCCTCTTTTTTTACTGATGGTCCACGGTACATGCACGAACGTACTCAAGATGCTTTTTGTTACGTAAGAAAATATGGACGTCCCGACTTATTTATTACAGTAACTACCAATCCTAAGTGGGATGAAATCACTCGGGAGCTTCTTGAGGGTCAAGCACCGCATGACCGCCATGATATCATCGCAAGAGTTTTTCATTTAAAATTAAAATTAATGATAGATCTACTTACCACAGATAACATTTTTGGAGAAGTATTGTGTTATATGTATAGTGTTGAATGGCAAAAACGCGGCTTACCTCACGCACATATCCTGCTATGGTTAAAAGATGAGGTTCGACCTAATGATGTAGACAGTTTAATCAGTGCTGAAATTCCAAGTCCGATTGCAGATCGCGTGCTATACGACATTGTTAAAACCCATATGATACATGGTCCATGTGGTGCATTTAACGGGAATCCTACTTGCATGCAAGACGGTCGTTGCACTAAAAGATATCCAGAATGCTTAGTGGATGAAACTGTAACGGGACATGATGGATACCCATTATATCGTCGTCGTTGAAGAGACAATGGTGGTTTTACTGTTGAAAAACGAGTGTCTAGACAACAGGTAACTTTAGATAATAGATGGGGCGTTCCGTATTCGCCTGTGTTGTCTAGAACATTTCAAACTCACATAAATGTTGAAATGTGTAATAGTGTAGAGTCAATAAAATATATTTGTAAGTACATTAATAAGGGCAGTGACCAAGCTAGATTTGCGTTGAGAAATGAACATTATGAAATTACTAGATTTCAGTCAAGCAGATATATTAGTTCTTCAGAAGCTGTGCGGCGGATCTTAAGTTTCAACATTCACGAAAGATATCCACCTGTGACTCATCTAGATGTTCATCTTGAAGGCGGTCAACGTATATATTTCAACGCCGAAAATGTTACAGAACGATTAGAGAACCCTACACAAACAACTTTATTAGCATTCTTTCGACTTTGCCAAACTGATGATTTTGCAAAATCTCTTTTGTATGAGGAAGTTCCATCGTATTATACCTACAATAAGCAACGAGGTGTCTTTAATCGGAGACGCCGTGGCAGGCCTGTAGGTGGCGAGTCAGGTATTTTCACAGAACATGTTCTTGGTAGAGTGTATACCGTTCATCCTAACAACGCTGAGTGTTTCTATTTGCGATTATTGTTACACACAGTGCGAGGACCAACCTCATTTATAGATTTTAGAAAAGCTTGCCAAGCGCGTCATTTGCTTGAAAATGATCAGCATTGGGATGACGCTTTAGCAGAATCCTGTATTAGTGATAATCCACGATGGTTACGCCATTTATTTGTAACATTACTAACATTTTGTAATTTGTCAGATGCTATACAATTATAGGAAAAATATAAAGAAAAACTTGCAGAAGACTTTCTTAGGAATATATCTCACAATGATGAAGGCACAACTAATGATAATGTCCGTGATCTTGCTATAAATCAGTGTTTATTGGCTCTTCAGGATGACTTAACAGCAGTAGGCGGTAAATTACTATGTGAATATGGTTTGCCAAAATTGCCAACACCAACCTCAGTCGGAGACGTTACTAAAAGGGAATATTCCGCAGAGATTGGTTACAACCCAATGGAACTGCTGACGACATTAGAAAGCGGTGTCCCAATGATGACTGCAGAACAACGTTCAGTCTATGATCGCGTGTGCGAGAGTGTTCAAAATAATTTGGGGACAATATGGTTACTAAATTAATATTAGCTTCCGTACGAAACCAGGGTAAAATTGCTCTTGCCGTGGCTTCATCAGGGATAGCTGCAACATTGCTACCAGGAGGTAAAACTGCTCACACAATGTTTAAAATACCAATTGATTTAGATCGCACGGAAAGTCCAACCTGTAGTATTTTAAGCAATAGCGACAAAGCTAAGGTATTACGCGAGTGTAATTTAATCATATGGGATGAGTGTACGATGGCCCATCGAAAAGGAGTAGAAGCGGTAGACAGAACTTTAAGGGATATAAGTCAAAATGATCGACCAATGGGCGGTATCACGGTTTTATTTTGTGGTGATTTCCGACGAACCTTACCGGTAATACTACGGGGAACCCGAGCTGATGAGGTTAGGGCTTGCCTGAAAAGCTCTTATTTGTGGCGTGATATACAATCGATGCATTTAACTATAAACATGCGAGTGAGAACTGGAGATAATCCAGATAATAGTCAATTTTCTAATACATTATTAAAGATTGGTGGAGGTACCTATCCACAACTACACCAAGGAAAACTTATTTTGACGCCTGAATTATGTTGTATAGTTCAATCTCAAACACATCTGATATCGTCGGTTTACGGTGACAAATATATTAAATAGGGACAATACTTGGCTCAGCGAAAGATCCATTTTAACTCCTCGCAATGATCGGGCATTTGAGATTAATAACAAAATACTGTCAAATCTACAGGGGGAAAGCAAAGTTTATAGATCAATAAATAGAATGGTCGATGAACAAGAAGCCACTAATTACCTACCCGATATAATTCTTAAATTCTTTAAATATGCCCGGACTTCCTTCTCATGAAATTTGTTTAAAAATTGGCATTCCGATTATTCTACTCCGAAATTTAAGACCACCACAACTTTGCAATGGAACTCGACTGAAAGTAACCCAGTTGCAACAAAATATAATCGACGCTCAAATTGTAACAAGTTGCGGTGCAGGAGAGACCGTCTTTATCCCCAGAATACCCATTATACCAAATAATTTTCCGTTCCAATTTAAAAGAACGCAATTCCCGGTATCGGTGTGTTATGCAATGACAACTAATAAAGCTCAAGGGCAGACTTTTCGTGTTGCCGGAGTAGATCTCGGTGTCAGTTGTTTCTCGCATGGTCAGTTATACGTTGCTCTTTCCCGGGTTAGCAGTTCTAGAAATCTTTATGTTCACGTGCCGGACGCAACAACTTCCAATATAGTTTAAGCCTCATGTAAATGTGATCTAAACAATATTACCAATACATTAACTTAATAACAGAAGGAGTCACACGCTAACAGATTCGCGGACACAGCTATCTTTTCTGCCGAAAGTCGCTATTACACGCGAACGAAGTCGCGAGCAAAAGCTAGTAATTTAATAACAAGAAATTTTAATCAAGACCCCCTTGAGAATTTCTTTTGCTGTATCAGAAACAATGGAATAAGAAATACTAATCCAACTTGCATGCAATTTATAAATGCTTATAAAACATTGTTGATTAATAATCTTAATTCAGTTCATTCAATTAATGCGAATTGTGAAGAAGATGATTTAAGACCATTGAAATCAATGAAATTATTATTAATGGAAAAATCTGATGATTAAGATTCTCCTGATTTTGCATGTGAAGTTGATTCCTTCATTTCAACAATGAGTCAAATTATTTCTAGTAATTTGATTTGGCATGCGGAAGCGAAGAAATATGTAGCTGGATATATAATAAAAAAATCTGAATCTAAATATTTAAAAATTGTACTAGGTGCACGACTGATTTGCTTCAACAAGAAATTGATCCTAATTCATTTAATTACATGATTGATTATACAAAAAAATCACTGTTCAATGTATGTGATTCATTTATTAAATTACTTAATGAAATATATTTTATGATTGTGACTTGTTTAAGGGAATCGCCCGAAATAATAAACTTAAAAGAAAAAATTGTGTTTTTTATAAATTGCAGGTGTGATTTTTCAATTATTCAATGCGATGAACATAAATTTATTTTAACTAATTATATAATTAATTTGCCAATCAACTTAATTGTAAATAGTTGGTGTACGGGTGTAAATAGTATTTTAACAGGAAAAATTGCTGATTTTGATAATAACGATACTGTTAAATTACAAGCATACAACTTCTATAAAACTCATAAAAAAAGGAAATAATGTGAATGATATTTAAAACCTTATTGTTAATTGAATGATTTGATTGATTTAAATCATGTGATTTTTGATGGGTGGCCATTTCCAACCATCTACTTTATTTACATCGATAAATAAAATAGAAGGTTCTCAATTATACCCTTAATCTATACTAATATATAAAGCTGAAGAGTTTGTTTGTTTGTTTGTTTGTTTGAACGCGCTAATCTCAGGAACTACTGGTCCAAATTGAAAAATTCTTTTTGTGTTGAATAGACCATTCATCGAGGAAGGCTTTAGACTTTTTAAACCATCTGCGCTGCGACTAATAGGAGCGAAGATACAAAGGAAAATGTGAAAAAAATAGGGCAGGTATAAATCATAACTTATATCTTCTACCCACGGACGAAGTCGCGGGCAACAGCTATATTTAATATACCGTTAATTAAAAATACAAAATGCCACCTAAAAAACGACCATCTTTATCTCGAAATTCGAGAGATGCTAAGAGGATGAGAAATGCGCGTTCTCAAGAATCAGCAGAGGAAAGAGCACATCGATTAAACTCTATGAGAGTTAGTGCCTCAACTTCTCGAGCCAATGCAAGCTCTCCAGAGAGAGAGATGCGATTAGCAGCTGACAGGGCGAGACGAGCTACGTCACGTGCGTCTCAAAGCTTTTCTCATCGAGAACTTAGGCTTACTATATTGATCGAGAACAACATGTGTTATCCCGAGAAGCTGAAACTGCTTCACAAAGAGAGCTACGGCTCACAACTGACCGCGAACGGCATACATTATCTCGCGGGTCAGAAACCTTTACTGACAGGGAGTTACGCCTCACAACTGACCGCGAACGTCATACATTATCTCGCGAGTCTGAAACCTTCACTGAAAGGGAACTGCGGCTTACAGCTGATCGCGAACGTCATATTTTATCTCGAGAATCTGAAACCTTTTTACCAATATGAAGACCGTTTGACAAATGATAGGGTGCACCCATAGAAATCTAAATAACAAGGTAATAGAAGTGCCAACGCCGCGTGACCTTGTCGTCACACTGGTATTTCGGACGACACCAGCGCGCGAACTTACGCTCAGTCGCTCCCGGAACGTTGTCACAGCAAAAACCACAAAAAATTGTGTTTTGCGGCGTTTCTCAGGCTGGAAATTCATATGCATCGTGTAATAACATAAATAAATAGATAAGATTTTACCAGTAAGTAAATTATTGCAGTAATATTGAAGTTATTGCAAAATTAAATTTTAAAACATAACCTTCATTATAAACCACTAGCTTTTGCCCGCGACTTCGTTCGCGTGTAATAGCGACTTTCGGCAGAAAAGATAGCTGTGTCCGCGAATCTGTTAGCGTGTGACTCCTTCTGTTATTAAGTTAATGTATTGGTAATATTGTTTAGATCACATTTACATGAGGCTTAAACTATATTGGAAGTTGTTGCGTCCGGCACGTGAACATAAAGATTTCTAGAACTGCTAACCCGGGAAAGAGCAACGTATAACTGACCATGCGAGAAACAACTGACACCGAGATCTACTCCGGCAACACGAAAAGTCTGCCCTTGAGCTTTATTAGTTGTCATTGCATAACACACCGATACCGGGAATTGCGTTCTTTTAAATTGGAACGGAAAATTATTTGGTATAATGGGTATTCTGGGGATAAAGACGGTCTCTCCTGCACCGCAACTTGTTACAATTTGAGCGTCGATTATATTTTGTTGCAACTGGGTTACTTTCAGTCGAGTTCCATTGCAAAGTTGTGGTGGTCTTAAATTTCGGAGTAGAATAATCGGAATGCCAATTTTTAAACAAATTTCATGAGAAGGAAGTCCGGGCATATTTAAAGAATTTAAGAATTCTATCGGGTAGGTAATTAGTGGCTTCTTGTTCATCGACCATTCTATTTATTGATCTATAAACTTTGCTTTCCCCCTGTAGATTTGACAGTATTTTGTTATTAATCTCAAATGCCCGATCATTGCGAGGAGTTAAAATGGATCTTTCGCTGAGCCAAGTATTGTCCCTATTTAATATATTTGTCACCGTAAACCGACGATATCAGATGTGTTTGAGATTGAACTATACAACATAATTCAGGCGTCAAAATAAGTTTTCCTTGGTGTAGTTGTGGATAGGTACCTCCACCAATCTTTAATAATGTATTAGAAAATTGACTATTATCTGGATTATCTCCAGTTCTCACTCGCATGTTTATAGTTAAATGCATCGATTGTATATCACGCCACAAATAAGAGCTTTTCAGGCAAGCCCTAACCTCATCAGCTCGGGTTCCCCGTAGTACTCGTATTACCGGTAAGGTTTGTCGGAAATCACCACAAAATAAAACCGTGATACCGCCCATTGGTCGATCATTTTGTTTTATATCCCTTAAAGTTCTGTCTACCGCTTCTACTCCTTTTCGATGGGCCATCGTACACTCATCCCATATGATTAAATTACACTCGCGTAATACCTTAGCTTTGTCGCTATTGCTTGAAATACTACAGGTTGGACTTTCCGTGCGATCTAAATCAATTGGTATTTTAAACATAGTGTGAGCAATTTTACCTCCTGGTAGCAATGTTGCAGCTATCCCTAATGAAGCCACGGCAAGAGCAATTTTACCCTGGTTTCGAACGGAAGCTAATATTAATTTAGTAACCATATTGTCCCCAAATTATTTTGAACACTCTCGCACATGCGTTCATAGACTGAACGTTGTTCTGCAGTCATCATGGGGACACCGCTTTCTAATGTCGTCAGCAGTTCCATTGGGTTGTAACCAATCTCTGCGGAATATTCCCTTTTAGTAACGTCTCCGACTGAGGTTGGTGTTGGCAATTTTGGCAAACCATATTCACATAGTAATTTACCGCCTACTGCTGTTAAGTCATCCTGAAGAGCCAATAAACACTGATTTATAGCAAGATCACGGACATTATCATTAGTTGTGCCTTCATCATTGTGAGATATATTCCTAAGAAAGTCTTCTGCAAGTTTTTCTTTATATTTTTCCTATAATTGTATAGCATCTGACAAATTACAAAATGTTAGTAATGTTACAAATAAATGGCGTAACCATCGTGGATTATCACTAATACAGGATTCTGCTAAAGCGTCATCCCAATGCTGATCATTTTCAAGCAAATGACGCGCTTGGCAAGCTTTTCTAAAATCTATAAATGAGGTTGGTCCTCGCACTGTGTGTAACAATAATCGCAAATAGAAACACTCAGCGTTGTTAGGATGAACGGTATACACTCTACCAAGAACATGTTCTGTGAAAATACCTGACTCGCCACCTACAGGCCTGCCACGGCGTCTCCGATTAAAGACACCTCGTTGCTTATTGTAGGTATAATACGATGGAACTTCCTCATACAAAAGAGATTTTGCAAAATCATCAGTTTGGCAAAGTCGAAAGAATGCTAATAAAGTTGTTTGTGTAGGGTTCTCTAATCGTTCTGTAACATTTTCGGCGTTGAAATATATACGTTGACCGCCTTCAAGATGAACATCTAGATGAGTCACAGGTGGATATCTTTCGTGAATGTTGAAACTTAAGATCCGCCGCACAGCTTCTGAAGAACTAATATATCTGCTTGACTGAAATCTAGTAATTTCATAATGTTCATTTCTCAACGCAAATCTAGCTTGGTCACTGCCCTTATTAATGTACTTACAAATATATTTTATTGACTCTACACTATTACACATTTCAACATTTATGTGAGTTTGAAATGTTCTAGACAACACAGGCGAATACGGAACGCCCCATCTATTATCTAAAGTTACCTGTTGTCTAGACACTCGTTTTTCAACAGTAAAACCACCATTGTCTCTTCAACGACGACGATATAATGGGTATCCATCATGTCCCGTTACAGTTTCATCCACTAAGCATTCTGGATATCTTTTAGTGCAACGACCGTCTTGCATGCAAGTAGGATTCCCGTTAAATGCACCACATGGACCATGTATCATATGGGTTTTAACAATGTCGTATAGCACGCGATCTGCAATCGGACTTGGAATTTCAGCACTGATTAAACTGTCTACATCATTAGGTCGAACCTCACCTTTTAACCATAGCAGGATATGTGCGTGAGGTAAGCCGCGTTTTTGCCATTCAACACTATACATATAACACAATACTTCTCCAAAAATGTTATCTGTGGTAAGTAGATCTATCATTAATTTTAATTTTAAATGAAAAACTCTTGCGATGATATCATGGCGGTCATGCGGTGCTTGACCCTCAAGAAGCTCCCGAGTGATTTCATCCCACTTAGGATTGGTAGTTACTGTAATAAATAAGTCGGGACGTCCATATTTTCTTACGTAACAAAAAGCATCTTGAGTACGTTCGTGCATGTACCGTGGACCATCAGTAAAAAAAGAGGGTAAAATAACTAAACGGCCCATATTCACCGTATCATTATCTTGCTGCATGGCGTCGCGAAGGTGTACGTATTCTTCAGCGCGTAGCTGCCTTTGATTAGACCGTAAGTAAACTAACCTTTCGGTTTAAATTTTTGCATACATGTCAACAATAAACTGATTGAAGAAGCCACGAAAACGTTGAAAGTGTAAAAACCTATTCCGCCTCACTTGCAAGTGGTAACAATAAAATTGAAGGCATGAAATCTTTTTATTATAAATAGGTGCACCTGTATGCGGATCAATTTGGTATAATAACCATCTTCCCCTCGACAACATATCAGACGATATTGCAAACTGTCATAAGCCCTGTAGGTTTCGTAAATACGTTGCAAACGATTGTCTCTGGACCGGATAACAATATCACGCCTATCACATTCTTGGTCGACCAATACCACAGCAACTTCATTTGTGGATGGAGCATTATAACGCCTAGGATGTTCCTGAGTTGGACGCCTATCGGCATTTATAACAATTTTATAATTGCTATCATCATATCGAGGAAGAGCTTCTAGTGCCGATTTAAAACTGCATACATATGAATTAACCTGATGCAACATGTCTTGAAGTTGTGAAATTAGTTCAATATTAAATTCGGGAAATATTGATTTCTTATATTCGACTGCTCGTTGTAGTCGGACACGAAATATATTTAAAGAAACTTCAACCTAACCTCCAGAACAACAGAAACCAGCCGACTCCTTACTCCACTTTGAAGCATTACAAAGAACACATACTATTGCCCATTAAAGAAGATGATCTGTAATCAATTGCAAGGATATAAGCAAACCCACTTTTATATTTGTCGGACCACGCCACCGAAATTCTAGATTGATCATCTATGTGTAAATCTAAGTTATTAAGACTATGTCGAAATCTGTCTGAGGTAAGACGGACCTCTCGCTGTTCGTCCGTTTCAAGAGACGGAATATTTTCGATTCTTAATCTTTCATTAGACAAACTTATTAATCGATCTTGTCTCAAAGAATTTTAATGTTTACGTACCGACTCTATTCGTTGTACATGCTCATGTTCATCTTCAAGAGATCGAATAATATTATGGTGCACCCTATCATTTGTCAATTCTCGAGATAAAATATGATGTTCGCGATCAGCTGTAAGCCGTAGTTCCCTTTCAGTGAAGGTTTCTGACTCACGAGACAATGTATGACGTTCTCGGTCAGCTGTGAGCCGTAGTTCTCGTTGTGAAGCAGTTTCAGCTTCTCGGGATAACACATGTTGTTCTCGGTCAATAGTAAGCCTAAGTTCTCGTTGAGAAAAGCTCTGTCAGCTGCTAATCGCATCTCTCTCTCTGGAGAGCTTGCATTGGCTCGAGAAGTTGAGGCACTAACTCTCATAGAGTTTAACCGATGTGCTTTTTCCTCTGCTGATTCTTGAGAACGCGCATTTCTCATCCTCTTAGCATCTCTCGAATTTCGAGATAAAGATGGTCGTTTTTAGGTGGCATTTTGTATTTTTAATTAACGATATATTAAATATAGCTGTTGCCCGCGACTTCGTCCCCGTGGGTAGAAGATATAAGTTATGATTCATACCTGCCCTGTTTTTTTTTACATTTTCCTTTGTATCTTCGCTCCTATTAGTCGCAGCGTGATGGTTTATAGCCTAAAGCCTTCCTTGATGAATGGTCTATTCAACACAAAAATATTTTTCTAATTCGGACCAGTAGTTCCTGAGATTAGCGCGTTCAAACAAACAAACAAACAAACTCTTCAGCTTTATATATTAGTAAAATATATAGATTTGTATTTTTAATTAACGGTATATTAAATATAGCTATTGCCCGCGACTTCGTCCCCGTGGGTAGAAGATATAAGTTATGATTCATACCTGCCCTGTTTTTTTTACATTTTCCATTGTATCTTCGCTCCTATTAGTCGCAGCGTGATGGTTTATAGCCTAAAGCCTTCCTTGATGAATGGTCTATTCAACACAAAGATATTTTTTTAAATTTGGATCAGTGGTTCCTGAGATTAGCGCGTTCAAACAAACAAACAAACTCTTCAGCTTTATATATTAGTATAGATTTGTATTTTTAATTAACGGTATATTAAATATATCTCTTGCCCGCGACTTCGTCCCCGTGGGTAGAAGATATAAGTTATGATTCACACCTGCCTTGTTTTTTTTTACATTTTCCATTGTATCTTCGCTCCTATTAGTCGCAGCGTGATGGTTTATAGCCTAAAGCCTTCCTTGATGAATGGTCTATTCAACACAAAAATATTTTTTCAATTTGGACCAGTAGGTCCTGAGATTAGCGCGTTCAAACAAACAAACAAACAAACTCTTCAGCTTTATATATTAAGTATAGATATGAATATCGTAACATCCTGCAACAATTGCATTCTTTACTGATCATTGCCTCTACAGTAAGAGACTTACGGAAATGCACCGTTGTAAAAAGAGAAATGTACAACGAAAAATAATATTTATCAATTCGATCGTATTTGTAGTGCTACGGCCGCACAAAACTGTCGCATATAGTGATGTGGTTAAGTGCGGACAAATTATCCAAAATGCACATTGTATACGAAAAGAAACAATTTTAATAGTCGTTTGTTTTTGTGAACATATTATTGAATATATTTGTATTTCAGATTCCCACAGGATGGAAATAAATACAAAAGACAAGTGGATGTCTACAGGTAACCGAAATTGGTACCCTACAACTTAGGCTGAATTTACACTATGAAAGTAGTTGCATGCATGATAACTTGCCGCCATTGTTACGGCTCGGACCGCGCTCGCAACTGAATGTTTCGAAAAGTACGCCTTGCCTATAGCATTGAATAAAAATTGCATTTTAAATTTATCCAAATCTCATAAATACTATTTTTTTTATTATGAACGTTTACTAGTCATTGGATACATGAACTGGGCTGCTTTTGTAAGACGACTAAAAAATCACCGTGTTAGCTACCAAAGTATTTCCTTATATTTTTTTTTTGTCAACAGGCAATTAGCGAATAAGTTTTTTTTTTGTAAGTACATATTACAATGTAATCCATAGAAGTATACAATAAAAAACATTGTCACTCATAATTTCGTCTTTCATTATATTTCGGACCCGTAGTCAATCCTTAGTGTAGTTTACGTAATCACTACGCCTAATGCAAAAAAAATGCAATGACTGTGTGTGTTAGTGAATCCATACAACGACAAAGTCAACCTTATTGCAATAGAAGTACGGCCTAGTGTTGTTTGCTTGGTCTTCTCGATGGTAACGTGTGCGTGATTGCGTAGTTATTTGCTGTGAATGTGTTGTAGCCCCGCCCACCGGCGACATGCGTTTCGATAGATCGCCGCGGTGTATGCCTGTACGGGAGGTGTTAGAAAACACATTAAAACTACGAGATCTCAGGTATGACTGCGATTTAATTATAATAAAACAATGATTAAATACAGTAAAAATGAGGTTACACGTGGAGTACACAAAAGATAAGATTGGTTACACATTAGATCATTATTACATACATAGATATACTTAATACTTACACTACACGCCCCATTTACAAAGAAAAAAAAACATGATACATGAGTTTTTTTTTTTTTTTTACAATTCTAAGATAGTTAAAATAACTTTGGTTACATAACTGCAGTTCACTAAGAGTGATACAGTTTGGTCCTATTTTTATGCACAATATCTAATTTATTATTTTTCAATATTTCTACATTAGGCGTTATATCTCTTATCACTTTATCACACTCAATAAGGACCTGAATATACGTCATCAAATTTGTTACCGCCTTCATTTTTAATTAATATAAGGTCATTAGCATTATATGTTATAGGATTAGTATATTGAAGCTGCCCAGAAGCTGGGGTCGCTGGCGTGACAACGGCCACGGCCACCAGTAGGTGCTAAGCTGCCGGGTGGAGAGCGGGACCCGCAGATAGTAGTGGGACGGCGGTAACCCGTTGGGTGACCCCTGGAAGCGTGCATAGAGGTGCGTAGGTTAGCGGTGCCGATGATGTTGGCCCGCGTGCGATGTGGATGCTCCCCCAGTGTTCCCAGGGTAGTACAGAGGCAGGGAAAGGGAAAGCTCACACATCGCAGCGGTTTACAAGGCAGATGGTTGCAATGACACGTGCTCAAGGCTGATGCAATAACGTGCTTACATTATCCAAAGCTCATTTTAGCCTTTAAGGGAGTGGCAGGAGGCTAGTAACAGCTGAAGGCACACTGAGTATTCACTTAACACTATTGAGAACAAGGGCAACGAAGCCTGCATGCATGGGATAACCTAAGACCGCGTGGTCGGCCAAGGCAAGCGAAACAGAACAAGCAGAATAGGATTAAATATCTGAAATCAATATGGCGTAGGTTATCCCGTACACGGCACACACTTAGTTTAGCAATATATACAGAAACTCACCCAAGATTGGGGTATAATTACACCATAGGAGTCGTGGCAGCAGCCGCCAGTTATGGCGATCGAGAGGGAATGTGACGTAGCCTCTCACATTTTAACGTTTTGGCATTAGGGTGGACCACTGTCGCCGCGTCCATAGACAATTAGTAAGTTGGCCATAGACGCAACGTTACAAATCTTATCATAAGACTAGTTCGGATTTATACAGTGTGTATGAAAAACCCTGTTTGATCCTTGAAGGACAAAAGTGCTTGCTATTAGTAAAAGAATTTCCGAAATCGGTCAATACTAAGGCTTTCAGTCTCGATAAATTTTTGGATCCTGGGAAAAAAAATCGAGACTCTGTCCAGTCCGGGATTCCCGAGAAAAACGAGACCTTCGAGACTTCGAAAAATAAGTAACATACTCAAGGTTCATAGT